>NC_092310.1:33350000-33653030 GCF_036785885.1 Coffea arabica | reverse complement strand
ACCAAGATGTCTAGTCCAATATATTGGAAATCCTATTACAAAAGTACATCAAAAGAAAGTCCCTTCGAGTCACATTCCAAGCCCATTCCTGTTAAGGAAAACAAATCTACAGGGTGAGCAAAACGCTCGTGAGGCCAAGAACACACATGCAAGCACATTGTTTAGATAACAATCCCAATTTAACAAGTCGAGCAATAATATTCCAATAAATGACAATTCACGCTAGAAAGTAACCAGAAACAATTCAAGGATATAGGAGCTCTCAGGAGTTATTTTCCACTTGTACGATCACGAACCTCCACGAGTTGACACTCCGTCAATCGGGTAGGTTTAGTCCATAGAAACTTCACTTACGCTTCCCCTTTCACCTTGCATACCACACCGGGCCCGCAATACATTTATGAGGCGATACTCTGCGAGTATTCCAAGCAAGACCTTTCAATAGATCAAGCTTATATGATCTCATTGTTCACCAAGGAGCTCGACCAAACCCACGCCGGCTCGAGTCCAAGGTTAGCCAGTGAGATTTAGGCGTCCCTCACTTACCACATGAGTCGAAGAGATTCACTCCAATCGACTTATGCAGCCATAGCGTAAATAATCACTTAAATATTTTACTTAAATTCACTTAACAAGTCACTTCAAGTATTTTAAATCACGAAATTCAAGTACACTTCACTTAAATGAAAATGAGTGCGATAAAGTGTGACAGCCCCACCTTCCCCTAAGGCGTACCAAAGGGGTCAGCGGACTGCCTGCCTAGCTCTCGCCAGGACTATCGAGCAGTTAAATGAAATCGAAAACATTCAAGAAGGTAATAGCACGCTCAAACAATTCAGAGTCGCCAAATGACAAAACGAAAATCGAAACCACAATGAATAGTGGTTGCCATATCACCATCCAACTAGGAGCCAAACAAATACAGATATGGCCATATAACTCGGGAAAACATTCCTAATCCCAATAGGATACATGAACAGGGTAAATAGTTTTATACACATACGTTTGTAATTTACGAAACAAAAGAAGATAATTAGATCAAAATACATTTAGGGTTTTCCGACTATCGAGGAGCTTTACAAAAATATATTAAAACTAGCTCGACTCATGCTTCAAAACATCTTAGCCTCAAAAGTGGTTCCCTGTAAGGAAAACAAAGATAACGGGAAAGGGGTGAGCTTACGCTCAATGAGGTACCAAAATAATAGCAAGTAAGAAAAGTGGAACTTCATATTCAATTAGTCACATATACGAATCAAATAAAGAAGTGAACAAACACCATAGACAGAAAGGATACGGGTGGCTCTCAGGAGCCAAATTCCCATTTGCTTCACCAAAAGTTGATCGAAATAATAGTTGACACTCCGTCAACGTTAAAGAAGTAACCAATACCGTAGACTCCACTTTCACCGATTCCTTCCACCTCACATATCCCTACCGGGCCCAAACTCCAATCAGTTCAGAAATGGTAATACTCGAGTATACCGGAATCAAGGGTCTCAATACCCAAAGATCCCAAAACAGACTACTGTGGTTCGTTATCTAATCGACCAGGCCCTTGCCGGCCCGACTCGAGTAACTAGCCACAGGTGTTGAGTTCAGAGGTTACAGAAAGGTCGTTGGATACCAGTTTCCAAACGACATCAGAACAAATACAGATACAGATAACAGATAATAGATTCAGATTCGTACCAAAATTGACATATGAACAGACAAGAGAACGAGTGTGATAAAGTACACCCTCGTCTCCAACAAAATAAACAGATAGTTTAGACGTTCATATCACAGATTGCATGTACAGAAACCGAGTTAAACAACAAGTGAGGGGAGTGGTACACTCACCGGTTCAAGTACGGATACTTCAAAATTTTCACTTCAAACTGGCTTTAATCGCCAAGAAACCCTAAAAGAATCAAAGTAAAACAATTGAAGGTTCCACTTCCAAAATCGAGTAAACAGAATGCACAAGTGAGGCTCGACTACTAGTCGTATGCCTCACCAAATAATTACTAATGCAAGGGTGCAAAACATGATGTTTTTGGAAACAACAGTAACGAGAGGACCTAGGGTTTGAATGACCTAAAAGCCCTTCATTTCTTTCAAAAGGCAACTCAAACCTAAAGAGGTTAAACGGCCTAGAAAATTGGACAGCACTTCCCCTAAATTTGCTTACTTTTCCAGCCATCAAGGCTTCCCTTTTTCCTCAATCAATCCCCAAAGTCACACACCAAATAATTTCATTCAATAGCCATTCAATAAGCTCCAAGTAGTACAAGTACAAATTCAAGCTAGGGAAAATTCCGGAAATGAAAGTTAAGCTCTAAAACCCAAAAATAGTTTTGACGTCGTTTTACGGTTTTGGCACCATAGGCACAACAATTATCGGATGGAGGTGTAAGATACACCGTTTCGAAGCTAAGGGATAGGGCTACAAAATTTCAGAAGGTCACTCAGTTCAGTTTCGAGTGTAAACAGGTCAAATATGCGATATACTACACCAGAACCGCAAAAATAGGTTCACAAACCGTATTCTGGTTCAAACATCATAAGTCAGGCTACCTAAGTCCAAATCAGGTGATTCCAAAGCCATCCAAAAGCTAAGATACAAGGATACAATTCATCAGAAGACATCAACAACCAAATTAGAAGCATTCCCACTCAAATTAACCAATCACAGACGCAATTATCAAATTCGGGTAGAAACAGGGTAGCAGGGGTAATTCAGTCTTTTCACAAGCTACATTGATCCGATTGACCTGAAATTTTGCAGGTATCTCTGAAATATCATTCCCTACAACTTTTATGTTTTAACCCAAGGCCAATTCAGCCTCTAACTATGAGGTACACTGCCAGGCAGAAATAAGAGGAATGAAACCCTAACTTTCAAATTTTCTTTCCAAAACAGAAATTTTCTGCAATTAGCAACCATTCGCACACCAAGGCTTCATTCTAGATCATTTCCAATCATCATACATGGCCACACCACATGAATCATATAAAACAGAAAAATTATGCATAAAATCAAAAATCCATCAAACACCACCAAAAGTCATGAAATGCTCCACAAAATTTCATCTTCAACTACCACACCTACTAATTTCACCTCATAACCAACAAGGAAACAATTTCTTAACCACTTACCTTACAAACACTAGATACAAGGTAGATGAGAGTCTTTCCCTCCAAACAAAAACCACCAAGCACTTCAATCACTCCTAGCAAGTAAGTTTTATGGAGGAATTTGAGAAATAAACAGTAGGATTTCGAGATTTGGGCAAGAAAAGGAAGCAAAAGTTGAAGAGTTTTCTCTTGTTTCTCTCCAAGAGTGGCGGGCCAAAAGGATGAAAATGGAAGCTAATTTTTGGTCAAAATTGGTTTAGTAAAGGTAAAGAAAGACTAGTCAAATGCCAAGCTCCAATCACAATGCAACATGTGTCCATCTCAAGCTTATCTCATTTCTTTTGTCTTGCAAGAATTAATGAACTAGCCAAACCCCTAATTATCTCATAACACCATGTAATATAATCCATGTATACAAAGCTGCTCCAAATGAACAACATTTACCGCACTTAACGCACTAGTGGGTCCCACGTCTGGTATACGCTCTTAATTTCTCAAAAACTATCCAATACTAGAAAAATCATTTAAAAACTAACTTTACTCATAAAAATTATTTTTAAAATTTTTCCGAATAAAGAAAATATGGAAAAACGTGCAATTAAAAGAAAATAAAACCCTAGAAATTAAGAAAATTACGGGTCCTCACATTCTCTCCCCCTTAAAGAAATTTCGTCCTCGAAATTTTCTTCTCAACGGAATCTATCAAAATCTAAGGTACCCAATGGATCGTACCTTCTACGTCCTCAGACGAGTCAGGACCCTGATGGTGTTCTAAAGAGTACACCTGAGCCGGAACCTTGGATCCAGTCCATTCCTTTTCCGACTGTCCAGGGTTAGTCTTAATGGGTTGCGGGGTCCCTTTTCCTTTTCGCAATCGAACTGGGCAGTCTGCAATCCGATGATCGGCACTTCCGCAGCGCAGACACTTTCCCTCTTTTTTCCAACAATTTGTCTCCGTATGATTTGGCCCTGCGCAATATCCACAGGGACCACGAGTAGCAGAAACTGGTTCCCCCTGAAAGACATCACGCGACACCCCCTGTTGTCGTACTCCCCCGTTTCCCTTTCCAATCTTAGGGGGCGTACTTGTACCTTCTTGCTCAGAGCTACTCCCGGGAAAGCCCCTTTTCTTGGCTTGAAAGTTTTTCACCTGCAGCCTAGCATTCTCTACTCGTTGCGCCTTCTCTACGGCATCGCTGAAGGCGTTAATTTGGGCTACGGCTAGATCTTTCTGGATCTCCACGTTCAAGCTTGGATGAAACGCCTGATCCGCCGTTGCTCGGTCATGATCAACTCAGGGGCAAATTTGGACAAGCGGGTGAATTGGCTCTCATACTCCGTTACAGATTGAGCCCCTTGGCGGAGTCGGATAAACTCATCTTCCTTCCTCTCCTGAACTAGAGGAGGGAAAAATTTCGCGTTGAATTCTCGCATGAAGTTCACCCAGGTCCGGGGCGTTTGCTCCCGTTCCCACTTCTGTCGAATGACGTTCCACCGGGAACGGGCCGCCCCTTCTAGCTGGAAGACAGCGAAGGTCACCTGCCATTCCTCGGTATAGTGCAAAGCAGCAAAAATATCCACCATTTTCTCTAGCCACCTTTCGGCGACATCCAGATCGGGTCCCCCAATAAACTTCGGTGGGGCAAATTTTTGGAACCTCTCGAGGGCCCGGTCCTCGCCTCCACGTGGTTGGCAGAGTTTCTAGGGTTAGGATTGGGGTTTTGACCCTGTTGGTGCACCACTTGAGCTAGCAAATCAATCATTTGCTACATGGCAGCAGCTATTTGGATATTGGGATCAACCCTAGGTTCAGGGTTTGGTCCAGACGAGATTTCCCTAGTGCCCCTTTCAGACGTGGGTTGCCTAATTCCACGCCCGCGGCCTCGTCCACTACGAGTGCCCTCCATTGATCTAAGTCAATCTAAGGTTGAGGTGCAAAGATAACATTAAAGATAATTATAAGCATAAGCAAATAACAAGAGGTACACACAGATCAGAAGCATATCTACACACAACTGTACCGAACCAGTCACACAGTAGCAGTCAATGAGATAGAACCAAAAAGGGGTCCATGAAGGTAACGGAGTCATCCAAAAGTACTATAAAAGCACAAGAACGACTAACAAAAAGTTATTTCCCTTCAAGGTCTCCATCCCTAATCTACGGGAATGCCACAATTTATATCTTAATCCAGGTTAATCATACTTATGAACACCCGAACAAACCACATGAAAATTCCATAGAATCGTATTTCTAGTTCGCTCAAGTCCTTTTCTAACAGAAGCTCTTTTTGTATCCGGGCGCAAGAATCCCACCTAAGATAATTCACAACTCGAGCCGGCCGGTCCCAAGCGTAAATCATCCATATTAAAGATTCCTACCCGACATACATACCTAACTTCCTCAAGTCCCATGGTAGAGATCTTTACATTTATGACATGCACGGTTCATGGCTTATGCTCAAACGAGCACTTAGACATATTCATGAAATCAGGACCATAACACCACTTGGCCCAAGCTCACTCCGCGCAGAGACCACACGAAGTGGTTCTGATACCACCTGTGACAGCCCCACCTTCCCCTAAGGAGTACCAAAGGGGTCAGCGGACTGCCTGCCCAGCTCTCGCTAGGAATATCGAGCAGTTAAATGAAATAAAAAATGTTCAGGAAGGTAATAGCGCGCTCAAACAATTCAGAGTCGCCAAATGGCAAAACGAAAATCGAAACCACAATGAATAGTGGTTGCCACGTCACCATCCAACTAGGAGCCAAACAAATATAGATATGGCCATATAACTCGGAAAAACATTCCCAATCCCAATAGGATACATGAATAGGGTAAATAGTTTTATACACATACGTTTGTAATTTACGAAGCAAAAGAAGATAATTAGATCAAAATACATTTAGGGTTTTTCGACTATCGAGGAGCTTTACAAAAATATATTAAAACTAGCTCGACTCGTGCTTCAAAACATTTTAGCCTCAAAAGTGGTTCCCTGTAAGGAAAACAA
Organism: Coffea arabica; assembly: GCF_036785885.1. Lineage (NCBI taxonomy): Eukaryota > Viridiplantae > Streptophyta > Magnoliopsida > Gentianales > Rubiaceae > Coffea > Coffea arabica. The sequence goes on along the minus strand of NC_092310.1, from coordinate 33,646,896 downwards.
AGATAACGGGAAGGGGGTGAGCTTACGCTCAATGAGGTACCAAAATAATAGCAAGTAAGAAAAGTGGAACTTCATATTCAATTAGTCACATATACGAATCAAATAAAGAAGTGAACAAACACCATAGACAGAAAGGATACGGGTGGCTCTCAGGAGCCAAATTCCCATTTGCTTCACCGAAAGTTGATCGAAATAATAGTTGACACTCCGTCAACGTTAAAGAAGTAACCAATACCGTAGACTCCACTTTCTCCGATTGCTTCCACCTCACATACCCCTACCGGGCCCGAACTCCAATCAGTTCAGAAATGGTAATACTCGAGTATACCGGAATCAAGGGTCTCAATACCCAAAGATCCCAAAACAGACTACCGTGGTTCATTATCTAATCGACCAGGCCCTTGCCGGCCCGACTCGAGTAACTAGCCACAGGTGTTGAGCTCAGAGGTCACAGAAAGGTCGTTGGATAATAGTTTCCAAACGACATCAGAACAAATACAGATACAGATACAGATAATAGATTCAGATTCTTACCAAAATTGACATATGAACAGACAAGAGAACGAGTGTGATAAAGTACACCCTCGTCTCCAACAAAATAAACAGATAGTTCAGATGTTCATATCACAGATTGCATGTACAGAAACCGAGTTAAACAACAAGTGAGGAGAGTGGTACACATACCGGTTCAAGTACGGATACTTCAAAATTTTCACTTCAAACTGGCTTTAATCGCCAAGAAACCCTAAAAGAATCAAAGTAAAACAATTGAAGGTTCCACTTCCAAAATCGAGTAAACAGAATGCACAAGTGAGGCTCGACTACTAGTCGTATGCCTCGCCAAATAATTACTAATGCAAGGGTGCAAAACATGATGTTTTTGGAAACAACAGTAACGAGAGGGCCTAGGGTTGGAATGACCCAAAAGCCCTTCATTTCTTTCAAAAGGCAACTCTGTGACAGCCCCACCTTCCCCTAAGGCGAACCAAAGGGGTTAGCGGACTGCCTGCCCAGCTCTCGCCAGGACTAACGAATTAGTATACGTCCATCTAATACGTTCCAGAACATACCAATGCGCGCAAACAAGCCAAAATCACAAAATAACAAAAAACGAAAATCGAAGCCGATGATGAACAGTACCGGCCACGTCAAAATCCGGAGTTCAACCAAACATCAATCCAACATATATACATTGAAATTTAACATTTACAACCAAATGGCATGCCACAAAAACCATTCATCATGAATATACATATTCGGTTTGCCAATCCAAAAGAAAGTGAACCCAATACACATTAGGGTTTCATTCAAAGAGCTATTCAAAAGATACATATACAAGAGCTCAATTTGGCAACCGACAAGTATGAACTTTTCCCCAAAAGTGATCATTTTCCTGTAAGGAAAACAAATGAAATGGAGCGAGCTAAAGCTCAGTGAGTTACTACCACAATAGCAACTAAGATCACATAAGCATAACCGTTCAAATCAAGTATACCAATCAAGAAGTAAAACCAATCGGTAAAAGGATACGGGCGGCTCTCAAGAGCCTATTTCCACGCTTACATTCTTGATCCACACTCATTGACCCTTCGTCAATGTTTAAGAATACCAACCGTAGACCTCACTTTACTTCCATTGCTTCCACCCAACATACCCCAACCGGGCCCGCACTCCAATCAGTCACTTTTGGTAATACTCGAGTTTACCGGAATCAAGAGTCTCATTACTACAAGATTCCCCAGTACAGTCCCCGTGGCATGTCAATTTTCACGACCAAGCCCTCGCCGGCTCGATTCAATTGACTACCATCGGGGTTGAGCTCATTAATACAGTAAGGCCGTTGGATACTCGTCCAAAGACACCAAATCAGTTTTCCATGAATGGCTATCAATATTTCATATATCAAGTTCAGTAATACAGTGATACGATAAACAATCAGTAATACTATCAAAAGGGGTGAGGGCGGTCAAGTACACCCTCACCTTGATCAATTCCATTATCCAAATAAGCCTCCAAGGCATCACAATCACATATAGCAAAGCCACATTGTAAACATTCGAGTGAGTAGTGCACTCACCAATCAAGTAGGTGGTGTTTCATGCACCGCCGTCACAAGTACGTCGTGATCTACCGTCACGCCCTAGAACATGCAAACAAATACAATGAGACTCGATAACGAGTCATAAAGCAATGCCAATCACAACCCCAATAGGGTTTCATAGGCATATACAAGCATCATGAGTAACCAGAAATTCAAGAAATGGCATTAGCTTTGGCCCTGAATAAAAAAACAGTTTTGTCCTTATTTTGCGGTAATGGCACTAAAGTCACTACGATTATCGGATGAGAGTGAAAGACCCACCGTTTCGAAGCTAAGAACCAGGGGTACAACAATGTAGAAGGTCACTCAGTCCAATTCCTATCACAACCCGGTCAAATTTGCAAGACACTAAACCAGAACCGTAATTGCAGGTTTACAAATTACACTATGCTGTAATTAGTCTAACTCAGTCTATACAAGTCCAAATGCATTGATTCCAAAGGCATATGGCAGCTAAGACATCAAGCTACATTTCATCAGAAGACCTCAACAACCAAATCCAAAGCAATTCCAGTCAAACCAGTCAATTACAGACGCAGTTCTGCCATCCTGATGAACCCAGAACAGCAATAGTAATTTCGACATTTCTCACTCTACACTACTCCAAATGATCTGAAATTTTACAGGCACGTCAAACACATCAATACCTACAACTTTTATGTTTTAAGTAAAGGCCAATTCGGCCTCTAGCTACAAGATACAAAACCAGACAGAAAAAGGGTTATGAAACCCTAACTTCTCCCATTTCCTTCCAAACCCAAAATTGGTTGCAATTATCAATAATTCACACCTACTAGAGTCATTATAGGCCATTGCCAATCATCATACAAGGCCACAACATCATGATCATATTAAACCAGAAAAATCACCAATAAATTGTAAACTTCACCATTTCATCCAAAAACAAGAATTAAATCACAAAATTCAACACTTTAGCTTCCACTAAGCACAACTCAAGCTTCATTAAGTGTAGGGGAAAGTTCATATACCACTCACCTAGTAAACAAGAGAGGGAGAGTTGTAGGACACCTTAGCTTCTCCAAAAAACTTCACCAAATCACTCACTAGCACCAAATGGAGGGATTTTATGGAATAGAAACAAGTTTAAGCACTTGATTTGGATGATTTGCACTAGATGGTAGCTAAACTTTGAAGAGTTTTTCTTTCTTCTTTGCTAGAGAGGGCCGGCCACCAAGGAGTAAGAAATGGTGATTTTTGTGGTAATTTTAAGATATTTAACCAATTGGTCAAAAGGTCAAAAAAATGAATAGTAACTCATAAGTTACTTCCAATACAATGGTGACACTTGTCACCTCCATTAATGCAATCCTATCTTTTCTTTTTCCTCTCACATCAATCACTTCACATCCTCTACTTATCTCTTAACACCCGATAAATTTCACACAGTATCCGGAATTTAACCTAATTGGCCGAATTTTTCCGAACTTTTCGCACTGGTGGGTCCCACGTCCATTATATACTCTTAATTTTTCAAAAACTCTCCAATACTAGAAAAATCATCTAAAAACTATAATTACTCATAAAATTCACCAGAAAAATTTTTCTAAGCCAGAAAACGTAGAAAACATGCTATTAAAGGGGTTAAACCCTAGGAAAATCATTAGGGGATTTACGGGTTCTCACAAACTCAAACCAAATAATTTCATTCAATAGCCGTTCAATAAGCTCCAAGTAGTACAAGTACAAATTCAAGCTAGGGAAAAGTCCGGAAATGAAAGTTAAGCTCTAAAACCCAAAAACAGTTTTGACGTCGTTTTGCGGTTTTGGCACCATAGGCACTACGATTATCGGATGGAGGTGTAAGATACACCGTTTCGAAGCTAAGAGATAGGGTTACAAAATTATAGAAGGTCACTCCATCCCGTTTCGAGTGTAACTAGGTCAAATATGCGATATACTACACCAGAACCGTAAAAATAGGTTCACAAACCGCATTCTGGTTCAAACATCATAAGTTAGGCTACCTAAGTCCAAATCAGGTGATTCTAAAGCCATACAAAAGCTAAGATACAAGGCTACAATTCATCAGAAGACATCAACAACCAAATCAGAAGCATTCCCACTCAAATTAACCAATCACAGACGCAATTATCAAATTCGGGTAGAAACAGGGCAGCAGGGGTAATTCAGTCTTTTCACAAGCTACGTTGCTGCGATTGACCTGAAATGTTGGAGGCATCTCTACAATAGCATTCCCTACAACTTTCATGTTTTAACCCAAGGCCAATTCGGCCTCTAACTATGAGGTACAGTGCCGGGCAGAAATAAGAGGAATGAAACCCTAACTTTCAAATTTTCTTTCCAAAACAGAAATTTTCTGTAATTAGCTACCATTCACACACCAAGGCTTCATTCTAGATCATTTCCAATCATCATACATGGCCACACCACATGAATCATATAAAACAGAAAAATTATGCATAAAATCAAAAATCCATCAAACACCACCAAAAGTCATGAAATACTCCACAAAATTTCATCTTTAACTAGCACACCTACTAATTTCACCTCATAACCAACAAGGAAACAATTTCTTAACCACTTACCTTACAAACACTAGATACAAGGTAGATGAGAGTCTTTCCCTCCAAAAAAAAACCACCAAGCACTTCAATCACTCCTAGCAAGTAAGTTTTATGGAGGAATTTGGATTTCGAGGTTTGGGCAAGAAAAGGAAGCAAAAGTTGAAGAGTTTTCTCTTGTTTCTCTCCAAGAGTGGCCGGCCAAAAGGATGAAAATGGAAGCTAATTTTTGGTCAAAATTGGTTTAGTAAAGGTAAAGAAAGACTAGTCAAATGCCAAGCTCCAATCACAATGCAACATGTGTCCATCTCAAGCTTATCTCATTTCTTTTGTCTTGCAAGAATTAATGAACTAGCCAAACCCCTAATTATCTCATAACACCATGTAATATAATCCATGTATACAAAGCTGCTCCAAATGAACAACATTTACCGCACTTAACGCACTAGTGGGTCCCACGTCCGCACTACAAGAAAATTGGTCTTCAGTGACAGGCTATTTTTGTCACAAAAAAAAAAGTCATCATTGATGACTTTTATTGACAACTTTCTAATTGTCACAGGGTCGTCACTGAAGGCCCGTCGGTAAAAATATATAGTGACGACAATAAAAGTCGTCAATGAATGGGACTGTTTTGTGACAACATGTGTCGTCAGGAATTGTTGTAATTTTAGTGATGACATAGTATCTTGTCAATGATATACAAAGCAATGTCATCACTAAAGTGGTCCATAATTGTCATTGGTATAGACTAATTACTGACAACTTTTGTTGTCACTAAACACTTTTTAATTCTATGATAACAGGTTGTTATTAATGGAAAATTCTGATTCAGTGATAACACTTTATCACCATGAAATTTGTCAGATTTTCCTACTACAATTATATCTATAAATGAAAAAAAATGACAATGCTTGACAATTAGCACAAGTTCAACAACACCCTACAAATACTTTGATAAGTGGTATTTGGCTTAAGTTTCATATACAAGTCAAGGCAGTTTTACAAAACAAATCCAAGTCCCAAAAAATGTGTCGTCGAAACATTTCTTGAGTATAGGATTTTCTCTACAGTTCTTGAGTCAATTAGCAACTCTGGCTGCTGATCTTCCAAAAATCTAAAATGAGCAACATATTTGTAGTGAAGTACTTCAATTATTAGTAGGTCATAATAAAAACTTGAGACAAGAAAGAGAACTTAGAAATTTGCAAGAAAATAAGCTGAATCATTTCTTTTATGTATCGTTTAGACAGTGACTGAACAAGAGCAAAGTAAGAGATAAAGCACTTGAAACTTTAGAACTCAAGAAAGCTTCAGATTGGCTTCAAAAACTCACTAATTTCAAAGACTGGACACACATGCTCGGAGTACAAGTACTACTAAAATGAAAATGTATTATCAAGTAATAACAATCAAATGTAAAGACAAAAAATTTATGTATGAATGATTACAATCATATCCAAGTACCGGTGTGTGAGAACCCGTAAATACCCTAAAAATTTTCCTAGGGTTTTAGTTCCCTTAATTGCATAATTTTTGCATTTTCTGGCTTCGAAACATTTTCTGGGTTGATTTTATGAGCAATTATAGTTTTTAGATGATTTTTCTAGTATTGGTGAGTTTTTAGAAAATTAAGAATATATACTGGACGTGGGACCCACTAGTGCGAAAAGTTCGAAAAAATTCGGCCAATTAGGTTAAATTCCGGATACTGTGTAAATTTTATCGGGTGTTAAGAGATAAGTAGAGTGTGTGAAGTGATTGATGTGAGAGAGAAAAGAAGTGATAAGAATGCATTAAATAGAGTGACAAGTGTCACCATGTTATTGGTTTTCCTTTAAGATTTACTATTCACAATTTTGACTTTTTTGACCAAAGGATTAAATATCCAAAAATTGCATAAAATTCACAATTTTTCTTCTCTTGTTGGCCGGCCCTCTCTCTCAAGTTCAAGGAAGGAAGAAAACCTCTTCAAGTCTTGATTTCTTCTTGCTTCAATCCATAACTCAACCAACTAAACTAGTTTCTACTCCATAAAATCTTTCTAGTTGGTGTTAGTGGTTGATTTGGTGAAGTTTTTGGAAGAGCTAAGGTGTCCAACACCTCTACCTCTCTTGTTACTAGGTGAGTGGTGTGTGTATCTTCCTCCTACATCTAATGATGCTTAAGTTATGCTTATTAGTGATTAAAGTGCTGAAATTTCTGGTTTTATCTTGACTTGAAGTGATTTGGTGAAGTTTTCCATTTATTGATGATTTTTCTGGTTTAATTGGATTATGATGGTGTGGTTGGTTGTGATGATTGGCAATGGCCTATAATAACTCTAGTGGGTGTGAAATGTGGATAAATGCAACCAATTTTGGATTTGGAATGAAAACTGAAAAGTTAGGGTTCTTAAATCCCCAATTCTGTCCGGTTTTGGATCATAGGGTTAGAGGCCGAATTTGACTTTACTCAAAACATGAAAGTTTTAGGTATTGATGTGTTTGAGGTGCCTGTAAAATTTTAGATCATTTGGATTAATGTGGAATGAGTTATGACGAAATTACTGTAGCTGTTCTGCTTTGGACAGAATGCGAAAACTGTACTGGTTATTGGCCATTTTGACTGGAATTGGTTTGGATTTAGTTGTTGGTGTCTTCTGATGAAATGTAGCTGGATGTCTTATGTGACGACCCCACTTCTCCCAAGGGCGAACCCAAGGGTATCGGCGGGCCGCCTGCCTAGCTCGCGCCAGGACTCAAACCTTAAAGCGATAAAAACCAGAAAATCCAAAAGAGTACCTTACATACTATATACAAATCCAAAAAAAGAGTTATAATTACATTCCCCAAAAGTATCGAGTCAAACCCCCAAAACAAAAACAAACATCCTAACCGTTCAACTATTACAAGCCAATCTTACTATACTAGTATACGAGCCAAAAGTCCCCGCGTCGGCCCCTGCTAAGGAAAACAAAAGGAATGGGGTAAGCTATATGCTTAGTAAGTAAACAGGGGCGAAAGCATAAATTTCACGTAACAGTTACACAATAAGAGTAAAGCAAAAGCAGAAAAGTAACATCACATAATAAGGATACAGGTGGCTCCAAAGCCAACTCATGTGCCATGCGTGATCTCCTGCCGCCACTCCGTCGACTGCAAATAATAGTCCGTAGAACTTCACTTGTACACCCACCGACACCTTTTCACCCTCACTGGCCAGTCACCTCACAAACTTGCCCGGGCGAACGAAATCACAAACTTGAGCTTGAGTCACAAGCTCGGGTCACAAACTTGGTCACCTTCTCGGTGAACCGGATTTACAAAATTGGTTCATAACATGAACCTACAAACTTGGTGACCTCAGACTAAGTTGGACTGCCTTCGACCAAGCCCTAACCGGCTCGAATAGTCCAACCAGGTCAAGAGTTCGCCCCAAACTCACAAACTTCACAAAATTATTCAAAATTACAAACTTTGCAAACTTCACAAACTTTATTCGAAAGTCGCCCCGAGCCACAAGCTCAAGGGTTTTGGTTCCAAAAGGTTCATATACACATGCCAAGTACAATTATACATTCAAATTAGGGTTTAGGTCGAGTGCGATAAAGTACACCCTCGCCTAAGTGCCCTTTTCACATATCTCAAACACATAGCAAAGAAAACACACCAAACTGGCCTGAATACTTACTCAAAATACAAAAGTAGTACAAAAGCGGAAATCACTTCGTTTGTTGGCTAGTAGTGGGCCCCACCGGCTCCGCCTAGTTCACCACCGTCTGAAATCGAAGATTGTGTCACAATATATCACAAACGGCAATTAACGTATTTAAAACAAGCAAAACGGCAAAATTGGCACGCGCAAGTGCGGAAACGACAAAAACGGCACACGCGCGCGCGCGGAACGGCAAACGGGACGGCCAAATCTGCCATCTCAAACCGTTTTGGTCAAAAGTTAGGCTAGGAGTGTCGGATCAAGGTACATGAGGTACCGTTGCGAAGCTAAGAGGAAGGGCTACAACTTCCCTTTAGACATCTCAACCCAGATCTCAATAGATATAGGTCAAAAATGCACGAAATTGTGCCAGCTGTTTCATTGCGAGTTACCAAACAGGCCCTGTTTACAAGGCCGTAACTCATGGGTCAGAAATCGAAATCAAGAAATTCCAAAGGCGTTAGAAAGCTGGGACATAAGGCTAAAACTTTCATGTTTTGGCCAAGACCTGAATCCATTCAGAACAGAACGAAAATCGAGTGCCAAAATACCCGTCAGAACTGTCCAAATACCGGGCAGTTCTGACGATCGATATTGTTTTGATCAAAACCGGAGCTACGGAACTCAGATTTCAACGTACTTTATACCGTTTCGAAGCTGAGACCAAGATCTAAATTTCTTATGAAGGAGTTGACACCCAAATCGTACTGTATCAAAACCGAAAGATCACGGGCAGAAGCTAAACTAAAAGACGTACCAAATCTGATGTTCAAAACAGGCTTGAGCATTTCATCTATAACTCATGAGACACTAATCCGTTTAACCTGAGATTTTACAGGCATACACAGGACTCAAGGGGCTACAATGTTGAAGAAGGCTACTCAATCTAGTTTCGAGTGCAACCAGGTCGAAAGTGCAATATACTATACCAGAATCGCAAAAACAGATTCACAAAACGTATTCTAGTGCAAACATCATAACTCAGCCTACACAAGTCCAAATCCAGAAATTCCAAAGGCATATGGTAGTTAATACATCAAGCTACATTTCATTAGAAGACCATAACAACTAATTCTGAAGCAATACCAGCCAAAACAACCAATTACAAGTGCAGTTTTCACATTCTGATCAACCCAGAACAGCAACAGTAAAATCGACATATCTCACTCTACACTACTCCAAATGACCTGAAATTTTACAGGCACCTCAAACACATCAATACCTACAACTTTCATGTTTTAAGCAAAGGCCAATTCGGCCTCTAACATGGTGCTAAAAATTCGGACAGAATGTAGTCATAAGAACCCTAAGTTTTTCCAATTTCTCCCAAAACATAAATTGATTGCAATTACTCACTTTTTCCACCTCCTAGAGCCATTACCCCTCATTTCCAACCCTCATAAACAATCACAACATCATGATCACATTAAATCAGAAAATTCATCCAAAAAATAAAAACTTCACCAATTCATCCAAAAATCAAAATATAATCCATAAATTTGCGTCTCATATCATCACCAAGCATGAATTAAACATTATTTGGTGAAGGAGAAAGTTCAATCACTACTCACCTAGTAAAACAAGAGAGAGAGAGTTGCTTGTCCTCTTAGCTTGCCAAAACACTTCACCAAACCACTTACTAACACCTAATAAAGAGGTTTTATGGAGTAGAAACAAGTTTCAATGGTTGGTTTTGATGATTTGGAGCAAAATGGAAGCAAAACTTGAAGAGTTTCTTCCTTGTTTTGAGAGAGAGAAAGTCGGCCAAGCTATGAGAGAAATGGAAGATATTTAGTCAATTTTTTTTGGTTTTATTTAGAATTTGGAAAAAGTTGAATAAAAGTCAAAACAAGGTTTAATCAAATGGTGACACATGTCACCCTATTTAATGCATCTTTATCACTTTGTCTCTCTCCACTCTCATCCACATCTCAACCTTCAATTATCTCATAACACCCGGTAAATTAAATCCAGTATTCAGAACTTAACCTAGTTGGCCGAATTTTTCCGAACTTTTCGCACTAGTGGGTCCCACGTCCGATATATATTCTTAATTTCTCAAAAACTAACTAATACTAGAAAAATCATCTAAAAACTATATTTACTCATAAAACTTATCTGGGGAATTTTTCTAATAAAGAAAAATGTAGAAAAGACGAGTTTCCAATCTTAACCGGAAATTAGGGTTTTCGAAATACTCACAAAACGAAACGTTACCACCCAACTAAGGAATATATCAACGTAGAATGAACTGGGGCCTCACATCTTAGCTAACATATGCCTTTGGAATTTCGGCATTTGGACTTGTATAGACTAAGTTATAGTAATTACAGTTTTGTGTGATTTGCAAACCTGTTTTGGTAATTCTGGTATAGTATTTGGCATTTTCGACCTAGTTAAGCTAGGAACTGGATTGAGTGACCTTCTTCATTGTTGTAGCCCTGTTCCATAGCTTCGAAGCGGTGGGTCTTACACCCCCATACGATAATCGTAGTGAGAGTTGTGCCATTACCGCATTATGAGGTCGAATCCGATTTTCTTTCCAAGGCCTAAGTTTAAGGCCTTTCTTAATTCCTGGTTTGCTATCATGCTTGTATATGTTTATAAAACCCTATTGGGGTTGTGATTGGCATTGCTATATGACTCGTTATCGAGTCTCATTGCATTTGTTTACTTGTTCTAGGGCGTGACGGTGGTTCACGACATTCCCCTGACGGAAGTGCATGAAATAGCACTTATTTGATTTGTGAGTATACTACTCACTTAAATGTTACAATGTGGCTTTGTTATATGTGTAATTGATGCCTTGAAGGCTTATTTGCTTATTGGAAGTGATTAAGGTGAGGGTGTACTTGACCGCCCTCACCCCTTGTGATTTTATTCATGGTTAATGACTGTTCACTGAAATACTGTACTGGTTATATGAAATACTGAATTCCACTCATGGAAACTGATTTGGTGTCGTTTGGATGAATGTCCAACGGCTTTACTGTATCACTGAGCTCAACCCCGTTTGGTAGTCAATTGGATCGATGCCGGCGAGGGCTTGGTCGTGAAAATTGTCTTGCCACGGGGACTGTACTGAGGAACCTTGTAGTAATGAGACTCTTGGTTCCGGTATACTCGAGTATTACCAAAAGTGACTGAATGGAGTGCGGGCCCGGTTGGGGTATGATTGGTGGAAGGAAAGGAAGTAAAGTGAGGTCTACGGTTTTGGTACTTTTAACATTGATGGAGGGTCAATGAGGTTGGATCAAGATTGCAAGTGTGGAAATGCGCTCTTGAGAGCCAACCCTATCCTTTCACTGGTTTGATTTATCTCTTAATTGTATATTTGAACTGAACGGTTATGATTATGTGATCTTGACTGCTTTTGTGTGATAGTTGCTCACTGGGCTTTAGCTCATACCGTGCCATTTGTTTTCCTTACAGGAAAATGACCACTTTTGGAAAGAATGTGCTAGTTGGTTCAAGTTGAGCTCATGTGAATGTATATTTTGAATAGCTCCTTGAGGGTGAAAACCCTAAGTGTTTTGTTGCAACCAATGGTTGGCTTGTAAATGGTTATTTGTACATGTATGAACTAGTTGAATATTTGATATGCCGTCTTGGCTTGCAAATGTTGGTTTCCAATGTATATATATGTTTGGTCGATGCTTGGTTGGATTTCGAACTGATACGCGTTTCAAACGGAAAAGAAACAAAATTTGGAAAAGGAAAGGGCCAAATCCGGCCGGATTCTGACGTGTCCTCTACTGTTCATCGCGGCTTCGATTTTCGTTTTTTTTATTTTGTGATTTTGACCTATTTGCGCGCGTTGGTAAGCTCCGGAGCGCATTAGATCGACGTTAACTGATCCGTAGTCCTGGCGAGAGCTGGGCAGGCAGTCCGCTAACCCCTTTGGTTCGCCTTAGGGGAAAGTGGGGCTGTTACACGGTGTAGTAATCATAATGAAATGAGTAACATAGCAAGTATAGCAGATTGTGAGGACCCGTAATTTTCTTAATTTCTAGGTTTTAATTTCTTTTAATTACACGTTTTTTCACCTTTTCTTTATTCGAAAAATTGTGCAAATAAATTTTATGAGTAAATATAGTTTTTAAATGATTTTTCTAGTATCGGTTAGTTTTTGAGAAATTAAGAGTGTATACCGGACGTGGGACCCGCTAGTGCGGAAAGTTCGGTAAAATTCGGCCAATTAAGTTAAGTGTTGGATACTGGGTTTAAATTATCGGGTGTTAAGAGATAATTAGAGGTTACCCAAGTGGATTGGTGAGAGAGGAAACAAAGAGATAGAGATGCATTAATTACGGTGACAAGTGTCACCATATGATTCAATCTTGCTATAAGACCACTATTCATTCTTTTACCATTTGACCAATAAAACAAAATTTACCAAAATTCACCCTTATTTCAAGCTCTTGAAGTCGGCTCTCTCCAAGGAAGAAAGAAAGAAAACCTCTCCAAATTCTTAGCTCTACTCTTGCTCAAATCCAAGAACTCAACCATTTAATCTTGCTTTTGCTCCATAGAAACACTTAAGGGAGTGATAGTGAGGTGTTTTGTGGAGTTGTTTGGAAGGCTAAAGGGATTAGTTGCTCTCTCTCTTGTGTTGCCAAGGTGAGTAGTTAAGGACCCCTCTCCTCCCTCTAATAATGCTTAATTCATGATTGGTGGTAGTATAAGATGCACTTTTATGGATTATATCTTGATTTTTGGTTGAATTGGTGAAGTTTTGTAATTATTGGGGATTTTTCTGTTTTCATATGAATATGATTATGTGGGCATGTATGATGATTGGAATTGGTATGTAATGAAGCTAGGAGGTGGGAAAAGTGGTTAATTGCAAGCAATTTCTGTTTTGGAAGAAAATTGAAAAACTAGGGCTTCAAAGTTATACATTCTGCCCGGTTTTGTAGCTCATGGTTAGAGGCCCAATTGGCTTTGGATTAAAACATGAATGTTGTAGAGAATGACATTTTAGGTCTGCCTACAAAATTTCAGGTCAATCGGATTAGCGTGGCTTGAGAAAAGTCAAAATTACCCTTGCTGTCCTGGTTTTACCCGAATTTGGGAATTGCTTCTGTAATGGGTTATTTTGGTTGGGAATGCTTTGGAATTGGTTGTTGAGGTCTTCTGATGTATTGTAGCCCTGTTTCTTAGCTTTCGGATGGCTTTGGAATTACTAGATTTGGACTTAGGTAGGCTGACTTATGATGTTTGAACCAGAATACGTTCTGTGAATCTGTTTTTCCGGTTCTGGTGTAGTATCTTGCATTTTTGACCTGGTTACACTCAAAACTGGGCTGAGTGACCTTCTGAAATATTGTAACCCTATATCTTAGCTTCGAAACGGTGGATCTTTCACCTTCATCCGATAATCGTAGTGCCATTGGTACCAAAACCGCATAATGACGTCAAAAACTATTTTTTTCGGGTTAACGCTTAACTACATTTCCGGATTTTCTGGTTTCCTTTAATGCTTATGTATGCTTATGGAGCCCTATTTTGGTGGTATCTGGAATTGGTTTATGACTTGTAAGCGAGTCTTATTGTGTTTATTTGAATAGTTTTAGGGCTTCACTTTTGTTTCCGGTCATTTTTTTTTCCTAACTTAATTTTGTACTTGAATGACTTTAAGCTTAGTGAACGGCTTTTGGAAATGAGATTATTTTTGGTATGAGATATTGGGACTGATTTGAGGAAATAATGAAGCCATTAATGGCTGAAAAATAGGTAAATACAAGGGACTTGCTGCCGAAATTTTACTTGAAGGCTAGTTGGATTTACTTGTGACTTGAGCGAAGGGTTTTAGGGTTGTTCATGTTTTGATACCAACCGCAACCTTTTTCTCCAATTTCATTGTTATTTCTTTGCACTGGTAGCTAATGTGATCAGGCACACGACTTATAGTTAAGTTTTAGTTATGCATTTCGTGTACTGGATTCGTGAAAGTGGGAACCATAATTGTTTCACCTTGGTTATTTTAGGGTTTCTTGGTGACTAAAGCCCAAACTTTTGAGGTATCTGTACTGACACCGGTGAGTGTTCCACTACCTGCTACCTGTTATGTGAAATATCTGAATATCTGAAATACTTGATTTATGACTGTTGGAGCCAAATACTGTTTTGATAAAATGGAGGCGAGGGTGTACTTTATCACACTCGTTCTCTTGTCTGTTCATATGCCAACTTTGGTGCGAATCTGAATCTGTATCTGTATCTGATATCTGTATCTGTATCTGTATCTGTTCGGACGTCGTTTGGAAACTTGTATCCAACGACCTTTCTGTGACCTCTGAGCTCAACCCCTGTGGCAAGTTACTCGAGTCGGGCCGGCAAGGGCCTGGTCGATTAGATAATGAACCATGGTAGTCTGTTTTGGGATCTTTGGGTATTGAGACCCTTGATTCCGGGTATACTCAAGTATTACCATTTCTGATCTGATTGGATTGCGGTCCCGGTAGGGGTATGTGAGGTGGAAGGAATCGGAGAGGTGGAGTCTACGGTATTGGTTACTCCTTTAGCGTTGACGGAGTGTCAACTATTATTTCGATCAAGCTTCGATGACGCGAATGGGAATTTGGCTCCTGAGAGCCACCTGTATCCTTCCTATTTGAATCATTGGTTCCTTTACTTTACATCTGGCACGTGTACCTGATTTGTTAAATGTGAAATGCCATGATTTTCTGCTATATGTCTGGTACCTCATTGAGCGCAAGCTCACCCCTTTCTGTTCCTTTTGTTTTCCTTACAGGAAAATAATTCCTTTTGGACTGGATTTGATAGTTGGTTGCTGAATTGAGTTAGATGGACATATCTTTTGTATAGCTCATTGATTGAAACCCTAAATGTACTTTTGGGTCCGTTTCTCTTTTGATTTGGCAAACCGTACATGTATCAACTTTTGAATACTTTTGTATGCCACTTTGGATTGTATATGCTTAATTTCGAGATTTATATATTTGATTGATACTTGGTTGGATTTTGACGTGTCGGTTACTATTCATGGCACCCCATTTTCGTTTTTTTTTATTTTGTGATTTTGACTTGTTTACACGTGGTTGTAAGTTCCGAAACGTATTAGATCGCTCTAAACTGAACCGTTAGTCTTGGCTAGAGCTGAGCGGGCAGTCCGCTAACCCCTTTGGTTCGCCTTAGGGGAAGGTGGGGCTGTCACAGGTGGTATCAGAGCTGCTTCGCGTGGTCTCTGCGCGGAGTGAGCTTGGGCCAAGTGGTGTTAGGGTCCTGCTTTTGGTGAAGGTGTCTAAAAGGGTTAAGTGCTCTTTTGAGCATAAGTTATGAACTGTGCATGTTATAAATGTAAAAATCTTTATCATGAAATTTGAGGAAGATAGATCTGTATGTCGGGTAGGAATCTTTAATATGGATGATTTACACTTGGGACCGGCCGGCTCGAGTTGTGAATTATCTTATTTGGAATTCTCGTGCCCGGCTACTAAATCAATGAGAGCCTAGGTTAGAAAGGACTTAGGCGAACTAGAAAGGCGATTCTATGGAACTTCGTATGGTCTGTTCGGGTGTGGTTAAGCGTGATCAACTTTGATTAAGATATAGATGGTGTTGTTGTCGTAGATTATGGACGGAGCTCTCGAGAGGGAAAAGCTCTTCGTGAGTTATTTTTGTACTCGTGACCTAGTCTGTCTATAGTACTTTCGGATGATCCCGCTACTTTCATGGATCTCTCATATTTGTATCTACTTGACTGCTACTGTGTGACTGGTTCGGTCTAGTTGTGTGTATATATGCTTTGCTCTGTGTGTACCTCTTGTTATTTGCTTATGCTTATACTTATCTTTAATATTATCTTTGCACCTCGACCCTAGATTGACTTAGATTCATGGAGGGCACACGTAGTGGCCGAGGACGTGGGCGCGGGCGTAGGCAACCCACGCCGGACAGAGGTGCTGGGGAAACCTCATATGGACCAAACCCTGAACCTAGGATTGACCCCAACGTCCAAATAGCTGCTGCCATGCAGCAAATGACTGATTTGCTAGCCCAAGTAGTGTACCAACAGGGTCAAAACCCTAACCCCAACCCTGGGAACCCTGGTAATCACATAGAGGGCGAGGATAGAGCCCTTAAGAGATTTCAAAAGTTCTCCCCACCCAAATTTCTCGGAGGCCCTGATCCTGACGTGGCTGAGAGGTGGCTGGAGAAGATGATCGATATTTTTGCTGCATTACACTACACTGAGGAGAGACAGGTGACATTTGCTGTCTTTCAACTAGAGGGAGCCGCCCGTTCCTGGTGGAATGCATTCGAATGAAGTGGGAAAGAGAACAAACTCCGAGGACGTGGGCGAACTTTATGAGAGAATTTAATGCCAAGTTTTTCCCTCCTCTAATCCAAGAAAAGAAGGAAGATGAATTCATTCGGCTTTGCCAAGGAACTCAGACCGTAGCCGAGTATGAGAGTCAATTCACTCGGTTGTCTAAGTTTGCGCCCGAATTGATTGTAACCGAACAAAGACGAATAAGGCGATTCATCCAAGGATTAAATGTTGAAATTCAGAAGGATCTGGCAGTAGCCCAACTTAATGCCTTTAGTGATGCGGTGGAGAAGGCCCAGCGAGTTGAAACTGCGAGGTTACAAGTAAGGAACTTCCAAGCCAAAAAAAGGGGCTTTACTGGGAGCAGCTCGGAACAGGAAAATAAGAGCACACCCCCTAAGAATGGAAAAGGAAACGGGGGAGTACGACAACCGGGGGTGGCCAGTGGTGTCTCACCGAGAGGATCGGCCACTGCTACTCGAGGTCCCTGTGGATATTGCGGAGGGCCAAATCACACGGAGGCAAATTGTTGGAAGAAAGAAGGAAAATGCCTGCGCTGTGGTAGCGCCGAACATCGAATTACTAACTGTCCAGCTTGACTGCGCGAAGGGAGAGGGACTCCGCCACCGACCAAGACCAACTCTCAGCAACCAGCCAAGACCAACCCTGGACAGTCGGAAGGAGAAGGCACTGGAGCGAAAGTACCGGCTCGAGTATATTCCCTGGAGCATCATCAGGTCCCTGACTCGTCTGAGGACGTAGAAGGTATATGGTCTATTGGGTACCTTAGATTTGATAGATTCCGTTGATAAGAAAATTTCGAGGATGAAATTTCTTTAAGGGGGAGAGAGTGTGAGGACCCGTAATTTTCTTAATTTCTAGGTTTTAATTTCTTTTAATTACACGTTTTTCCACCTTTTCTTTATTCGAAAAATTGCGCAAATAAATTTTATGAGTAAATATAGTTTTTAAATGATTTTTCTAGTATCGGTTAGTTTTTGAGAAATTAAAAGTGTATACCGGACGTGGGACCCGCTAGTGCGGAAAGTTCGGTAAAATTCGGCCAATTAAGTGAAGTGTTGGATACTGGGTTTAAATTATCGGGTGCCAAGAGATAATTAGAGGTTACCCAAGTGGATTGGTGAGAGAGGAAACAAAGAGATAGAGATGCATTAATTAGGGTGACAAGTGTCACCATATGATTCAATCTTGCTATAAGACCACTATTCATTCTTTTACCATTTGACCAACTAAACCAATAAAACAAAAATTACCAAAATTCACCCTTATTTCAAGCTCTTGAAGTCGGCTCTCTCCAAGGAAGAAAGAAAGAAAACCTCTCCAAATTCTTAGCTCTACTCTTGCTCAAATCCAAGAACTCAACCATTTAATCTTGCTTTTGCTCCATAGAAACACTTAAGGGAGTGATAGTGAGGTGTTTTGTGGAGTTGTTTGGAAGGCTAAAGGGATTAGTTGCTCTCTCTCTTGTGTTGCCAAGGTGAGTAGTTAAGGACCCCTCTCCTCCCTCTAATAATGCTTAATTCATGATTGGTGGTAGTATAAGATGCACTTTTATGGATTATATCTTGATTTTTGGTTGAATTGGTGAAGTTTTGTAATTATTGGGGATTTTTCTGTTTTCATATGAATATGATTATGTGGGCATGTATGATGATTGGAATTGGTATGTAATGAAGCTAGGAGGTGGGAAAAGTGGTTAATTGCAAGCAATTTCTGTTTTGGAAGAAAATTGAAAAACTAGGGCTTCAAAGTTATACATTCTGCCCGGTTTTGTAGCTCATGGATAGAGGCTGAATTGGCTTTGGGTTAAAACATTAAAGTTGTAGGGAATGACATTTTAGGGGTGCCTACAAAATTTCAGGTCAATCGGAGTAGCGTGGGTTGAGAAAAGTCAAAATTACCCTTGCTGTCCTGGTTTTACCCGAATTTGGGAATTGCTTCTGTAATGGGTTATTTTGGTTGGGAATGCTTTGGAATTGGTTGTTGAGGTCTTCTGATGTATTGTATCCCTGTTTCTTAGCTTTTGGATGGCTTTGGAATTACTGGATTTGGACTTAGGTAGGCTGACTTATGATGTTTGAACCAGAATGCATTCTGTGAATCTGTTTTTCCGGTTCTGGTGTAGTATCTTGCATTTTTGACCTGGTTACACTCAAAACTGGGCTGAGTGACCTTCTAAAATATTGTAACCCTATATCTTAGCTTTGAAACGGTGGATCTTTCACCTTCATCCAATAATCGTAGTGCCATTGGTACCAAAACCGCATAATCACGTCAAAAACTGTTTTTTTCGGGTTAACGCTTAACTACATTTCCGGATTTTCTGGTTTCCTTTACTGCTTATGTATGCTTATGGAGCCCTATTTTGGTGGTATCTGGAATTGGTTTATGACTTGTAAGCGAGTCTTATTGTGTTTATTTGAATAGTTTTAGGGCTTGACTTTTGTTTCCGGTCATTTTTTTTCCTAGCTAAATTTTGTACTTGAATGACTTTAAGTTTAGTGAACGGCTTTTGGAAATGAGATTATTTTTGGTATGAGATATTGGGACTGATTTGAGGAAATAATGAAGCCATTAATGGCTGAAAAATAGGTAAATACAAGGGACTTGCTGCCGAAATTTTACTTGAAGGCTAGTTGGATTTAATTGTGACTTGAGCGAAGGGTTTTAGGGTTGTTCATGTTTTGATACCAACCGCTACCTTTTTCTCCAATTTCATTGTTATTTCTTTACACTGGTAGCTAATGCGATCAGGCACACGACTTATAGTTAAGTCTTAGTTATGCATTTCGTGAAATTGGGAACCATAATTGTTTCACCTTGGTTATTTTAGGGTTTCTTGGTGACTAAAGCCCAAACTTTTGAGGTATCTGTACTGACACCGGTGAGTGTTCCACTACCTGCTACCTGTTATGTAAAATATCTGAATATCTGAAATACTTGATTTATGACTGTTGGAGCCAAATACTGTTTTGATAAAATGGAGGCGAGGGTGTACTTTATCACACTCGTTCTCTTGTCTGTTCATATGCCAACTTTGGTGCGAATCTGAATCTGTATCTGTATCTGATATCTGTATCTGTATCTGTATCTGTTCGGACGTCGTTTGGAAACTTGTATCCAACGACCTTTATGTGACCTCTGAGCTCAACCCCTGTAGCAAGTTACTCGAGTCGGGCCGGCAAGGGTCTGGTCGATTAGATAACGAACCATGGTAGTCTGTTTTGGGATCTTTGGGTATTGAGACCCTTGATTCCGGGTATACTCGAGTATTACCACTTCTGATCTGATTGGATTGCGGGCCCGGTAGGGGTATGTGAGGTGGAAGGAATCGGAGAAGGTGGAGTCTACGGTATTGGTTACTCCTTTAGCGTTGACGGAGTGTCAACTATTATTTCGATCAAGCTTCGGTGACGCGAATGGGAATTTGGCTCCTGAGAGCCACCTGTATCCTTCCTATTTGAATCATTGGTTCCTTTACTTTACATCTGGCACGTGTACCTGATTTGTTAAATGTGAAATGCCATGATTTTCTGTTATATGTCTGGTACCTCATTGAGCGCAAGCTCACCCCTTTCTGTTCCTTTTGTTTTCCTTACAGGAAAATAAATCCTTTTGGACTGGATTTGATAGTTGGTTGCCGAATTGAGCTAGATGGACATATCTTTTGTATAGCTCATTGATTGAAACCCTAAATGTACTTTTGGGTCCGTTTCTCTTTTGATTTGGCAAACCGTACATGTATCAACTTTTGAATACTTTTGTATGCCACTTTGGATTGTATATGCTTAATTTCGAGATGTATATATTTGATTGATGCTTGGTTGGATTTTGACGTGTTGGTTACTATTCATGGCCGACCCCATTTTCATTTTTTTTATTTTGTGATTTTGACTTGTTTACGCGCGGTTGTAAGTTCCGGAACGTATTAGATCGCTCTAAATTGAACCGTTAGTCCTGACGAGAGTTGGGCAGGCAGTCCGTTAACCCCTTTGGTTCGCCTTAGGGGAAGGTGGGGCTGTCACACAGATAAGTTCCATAACATTGTAAAGCTCTGAAACAAGTGCAATAGAAATGAAAAGAGCATGATAATCAACTGCTTTGAACCTCTAATTTAGCTTTGATTGAAAAACGTATTCAGCACACCATGATAAAACACTTGAGTAAAACAAAAGCAAGAATTTTATCATCCTTATGAAATTAAAGCTGTCAAACCATACAACTAAATTAAATTAATGCACAAAATCAACCATGGAACTGCAACCCATTAAAAAAATGCTACTGCAAATAAATACTTACAGTGTCATAATCCATTAAGATAATACAAACTTTCACCACAATATATCCACATATTATAACTATAGACAATTCGCCTACACAAGTAATCAGCCATGACATCTAATTAGAAGAATACAGATCAGTCAATTTATGGTATTCTTTTATGCAAAATTTGTTTTCACCCATGTGACAACCACTTTGAAATTTCATAAGAATAAAATCTGGAAAGTCACATGAATACATTGCCCGTGTAACTAAAACTCGTGCAACTAAAGCCCACAAATCAAACAGAGTTCATAGATCATATTACAAACTTTTGAGATGATGTCCATGTTTATTCCCTACTTATCACTAAGTTCAACTTATATCCTAGCATGAAAGCTTAGTACACACTTTTATAGCAAGACAATTACATAATTCAGGTTTAAACACAAAGACTAGTCCAACTATTTATGTTAAGAAAAGTATCCAAATCTGAGTTTTTTTTTAAATCTCCCTTTTGACATTCAACTGGCTACTGTAATCAGTGCAACAAAAAGCTGACTGAAACTCGTCAATCACTAGTCCAGAGCACATAGGCATCAAAACCTCTCAGAAGCAGAGCAAACTACACAAGCTCGACAGCTTCACTACTTTATCTTCTATGGCAAACTCTCCTTTCATTTAACGTCAACAGTGGAAAATGCGGGCCCGATGCAAATCTCTAAAAGATTCTAGATAACATAGGAAGACATACAACTGTGAGTCTGTGATGCAATAGTAAAGAAAAAGTAAACAAAGAGCCACTAAATATTGGAAGTGAAAGAAGAAAACTTCAGAATGAACAAGCTAATTGTCAGGACTAAGCGTTCGATAAACATAACTTGAAGTAATTCTCCATGCATCAAATTATTTCCACAAAGAAAAAAGAAGCATACACATTATTTCCACAAAGAAAAAAGAAGCATTAAGTTTTCATTTCCTGAATCAACCTTACAGAAAATGCCTTCCAATCCAAATCTGAGTATTTAGTGTTATTGTATGAGACAACTTGATGTACACATAACACCTAGAATATACAATCTATACCCAGATTAGAAAAGGGAACTTTTCCCACAAGTCATTACTTCACCAGAAACACCAAGGAACCATATATGAACGCAGGAAAGAACTCTATTTTACTAACACAAACAATTAAAGAACATTACTTTAGCATTTACCAATAATTAAGAATGCTATGAGATGTAGTTACACAAAAACAAATTGAGCTAAGATGCTAGAAGTAGAATAGATTCATTGTACCAAACAAAGAAGAAAAGTAAATCCAAACTACAATCAAAAATGAAAAGAAAAAATTCCCTTCAATTAACCAAAAATAGTCCCATAGTTATCACTCCGGGCAAAGCACAAAAGAGATGGGAAGAAGAAATAGAAGTGATTACCCTCTTGGAAACAGAACGAATGTTTCGTGTTGCAACCTTGGAGAAAATTGAAGTGCGCAGTTCTGGAGGAAAAATCATTCAGCCAGAGCAATAAATATGTTGAGGTAAATGAGTATGCTATTATGCCTCATCTAAAGCTTGTCTAATTGCCTCATCTAATTTGGTCATTATTATTCAATTCTCCCCGTACCAAGTCCAGCTGTAGCTAATTTGTACAAAAAATATTTGGGAAGTAGCAAGTCCTTCCCAAGTGGGCCAAGAAGTAGAGGATACAATTAATCTAGGGGATTCACGATAACTAGGTAAAAAATTTTCCCTAAAAATCAACCGAAAGAACTAACCCTAGAAATCAACCGTTTTCTCTTCAATTTCCTCAAGAGGTAGTGAATTTGGTAACAGCCTTGGTCCCTTCGGAGACGGCGTGCTTGGCCAATTCACCGGGAAGTACAAGTCTCACAGTAGTTTGAATCTCCCTCGACGTAATCGTCGGCTTCTTATTGTACCTGGCGAGCCTGGAAGCCTCCTGAGCCAATTTCTCGAAAATATTGTTGATGAAGCTGTTCATGATACCCATGGCATTGCTGGAGATCCCGATGTCGGGATGGACTTGTTTCAGCACCTTGAAGATGTAGATCTTGTAGGTCTCGCTTCTCTCTTGACTCTCTTCTTCTTTTTGTCGCCGGCAGTGGCTCCGCCTTCCTTCGGGAGTTTCTTCCCAGCCTTTGGCTTCTTCTCTGCTGAAGCCTTCTCGGCTGCTGGGGCTTTCTCGGCCGCGAGCTTCTTCTCAGCCAGCTTCTTCTCCGCCTTTGGTGCCATCGCTGCTTTTGAAGCTGAAATTAGAGAGACTTTGACGGGAAGGATAAAAAACGGGCTTCGATTTAAAGACTGGAGAGGGGAGATGTCTGAGAGAGAGTTCAACACTTAGAAAAGTTATTATTTTGCATCTACGTAGTACAAGAGACTTGGACAATTTTGCACCTCTTTTTTTGCCTTGAATTTTAAAATTGCGCCACTTTGTTTTTGTCTTGAATTTTAACTAGATTTGGACATCATAATTCCCTCCTTTTTACACAAGAAAAATTGGTGCAATTTTGTCTTTTATAATTGAGTCATCTTCATCTTGCGAGGCCTTTAGAGCAATACTCTTTCTCACCTTTGCATCTTCTTTCTCCTGCACCTTGGACTTGAGTTTTAGTTCATAAGATGTTAGAGAATTAATGAGAGATTCAATAGGTATGGAATTTAGATCTCTAGTTTCTTCAATGGCAGTCACCTTACTCTCCCAATCCTTCGATAAGGCATTCAAAATTTTTCAGTTTTTCTCACCTAGAGAGTATTCCTTTTCTAGCACTTCTAAATCCTTAATGAGATCATTGAATCTACAATACATCTTATCAACGTTTTCATGAGGTTCCATTGTAAAAGATTCATACTTAGTGACCAGAATCGACTTCTTTTGTTCTCTCACATTCTCACTCCCTTCATGGATTTCTCTAAGTTTATCCCAAATCTCTTTTGTAGATTTACAGTTTTTGACTCGAATAGACTCATTTGAATCTAGAGCACTATATAACACGTTCATAGTCTTGGCGTTCAAAGTGAGGTGGGTTCTATCATCACCAGTCAGTTCATTTGTAGTTTTTGGTTTTGGTCTTTGAGTGACTTCATCAACTATCGAGACATCATATGGACCTTCATTCACAATAAACCACAGCTCGATATCAATAGATTGTAAGAAGATAATCATCCTTTCCTTCCAACTCACTTAATTTAATCCATTAAACATTGGGGGTCTAGTGACGGATTACCCTTCAAAGAACATGGCATTGTTGGTTGTCATTTTTACTCCAAATTCGATTGAGCTTAATCTCTAGGAGAACAATCTCTGATACTAATTGTAAGGATCGAAAACGACCTAAGAGGGGGTGAATTAGGTAGGTTCAAAAACTGGCCAGGTTATGAGTCACTTTTTGAGTACTTGCCCTCTTTTTCTAAATGACCACACAATGGAGCAATGAATGAGAAAGCATAGGTGTTTATGAGTAGAAAAGATGAGCAATTTATATATCAAAACAGAAAGTAAAAGAGATAAAGTATCAAACCAAATACCAAACTCCTCTTGAATTTGAATGTCACTTTATAAAGCAAGTTTCTTCAAGTTGATCAACTTACAACTAATCTCTTGTGTACAAGGGAAGGATCACTTCCTCCTTGCCCCAAGTCACACTTGGTCAAGCAAGGAAGTTTTACTATCTCTCAGATAACCCTCACAAAGCTACAGTATTGAAGTAACTGAAACACACTTAAAGAACTAATCGAAAATTACACAACTAAGAGTACAAATCTTCTTTTAAGAGTATTCTTGCACTATCACTCTAGATATGATGTAGTCTCAATGTGCAAAGTTACCTTGAAGTAGTTGAATTTGTCCTATTTATATGGGACCAAAAAGTTCCTCAATTAATGCTTCCAACGGACAGAAGGCAGCTGAAGAGTCAACTAGCCGTTGGTAGTGTCGAATGTCCGGTAGACCACTTTCTTGCGTCCGATCGTAGGCAGTGAGCTCAAAAAATTTTTTTGAATTATTTCGGACGTCCGGTACCTTCAATGTAAGAGTCCGAGGGTAGGGGTGAAATTGAGAATTCTTCTTCAATTCTCTTGGACGTCCGATGCTTCTAAAGTTTTGCGTCCGAAGTGTCACAACGTTTGTCGAACGTCCGGTGCTATGATAATGTTCGTCTGATCGAGGTCAGTAAGTTTAGAAGGAATGACTAATTATCTTCGGACGTTCGAGGGTGAAGTTCTTCATGCGTCCGAAGTTGCACAAAGGTTGTCAGACGGCCGATCCAATCTTCTTGTGCGTCCGGCGGTAGTTTCAGCATCCTTTGTGCTTAATTTTTGACCCTGTTTTGCTCCATTTTTTAAAAGGTCTATTTAGGGAACATTAGTAACATCCATTTGTTTTGTAATCAACAAAAGTTACGGACTGAGATAAACATCTTTCATAACCAAGCTTCTTTTAGTTTCAATTATAACTTATCTTGAATGAATCTCAAGAGACAAATAAAAGAGATGTTTTCTAGAAACTTACCTCAAACCCCAAGCAAACAAGAGTTTTAGTCCTTCAAAAACTCCACCAAGGTTTTCTCTCCAAACTTAACTTAAGATTAATCGGTATGGATTTGGGTTAGTGTTTGAATTTTTCACAAATCAAGATGGAATTTTTCTCTCTTCCTCTCCTCTCTCTATCGGCCAAACTTGCAAGAAAATGAAAATATTGGGTTCAATGTGTACAAGATGAAGACTAAGAAAGGCTTGGTCAAATGGTCTTGGTCAAGACCTTGGATAGATTTTTTCCTCTTTGTTTTTCCCCCTAGCTCACAGTTCTCTCTCTCACCTTCTCTTGAGTTTGTTTTGTTTGATTTTAAAACAAGAAAGAAGAAGTAAATGATAAGAAAGTTTTGGTCAAAAGTCAAAGAAAGAGGCTTGTCACCATCTTCTAGAGAATTCGCATTTTTTTTTCTTTTCTCTCTTTTTCTTCGTCCAAAATTTCGGCTAGATTAAGGATATTTTGGTGCTGATTTTGTTCAATTAATAACAAAAAGATTAAGGTAATAAAGTAGTGTTCAAGTGGTGTACTCAATCGGTAGGAAGCGGTGCATGTCGATTCAAGCCTATTTTCCTTAACTCGCACGTACTTGTGGTTTTACTTATGATTCACTAACTTATTATTAGCACTTCTAATCACATACTTTCTTTTACTTAATAATCATTTTTATGCACCAAATTAGTACACACACCTCACCAAGTGATCACACTGCTAAAATGCACCAAAGACATACCTAAAACCCTAGTATGCATAAAAAAACCCTAACTTATGCCCTTCCTTTAAAAAAATCATATCTTGAGTTATAAATGTCAAAGATTCATATAACTTGGCTTGCTAAAAACTAGACTTAAAGCACTAATAATCTTTAGAAGACATCTCAAAGCAATTAAGCTCATAAGTTAGTCTAAATTGAGCCATAATCTACTATAACATTCCTATGTTTACTTGTGCAGGGCAGAATTTTCAGTCAACTTTGTTAATTTTTTGGAATTTATAGAGATTGAATCGAACTTTGAATTTTACACCGTAGGAATTCCTATGAGTCTAGTTTCAAATGTAACAAATGGAACTCAATTTTGACTTTCCTATACGAAGTTATAGCCATTTTCTCAAATCTATGCAGAGCCTCCTGCGAAAATTTCTATATTTTCTAACAATTTGAGATTATGAACCTTTTCTTAACAAAATTCACTCCCTTGGTTCAAATTCAACCATGAATCGAAGGCAAGAAAGTTCAAATAAGAGCTATAAAGACAAGTAAAATATCGGGGTCTCACACTCTCTCTCCCTTAAAAGAATTTCGTCCTTGAAATTCTAACCTTTGCTCGCACAAAACTTGACACTATAGGCTTTTTCTCCAACTTTCAAGAGGTTTTTTCTCACTTATAGTGCTACCACAAACTTACTTCAAGTGCAATCAAGATACGGATCCTTATTCTAGTGCTCTCTACTATTTGGTACTCAAGTACAAGAATCCATAATAAGATAATTCACATCTCAACCCAGCCGGTCCCAAGAGTAAATCACCTCTACTAGAGATTCCTTCCTGACGTACATATCTATCCATGATAAAGGATTTTCACTTATAACAGGCACGATTCATAGCTTACGTCCAAGAAGAGCACTTAGTCCTTTACACTTATTCACATAATCGGGACCATATCACCACTTGGCCCAAACTCACTCTGTGCAGAGACCACGTGAAACAGGTCTGATACCATCTGTGATGACCCCACCTCCCCCTAGGGTGTACCTCAGGGTTTAGCGGACCGCTTGCCCAACTCTCGCCAGGACTCACTCACTCACTCACTCACTAACTCGCTCACTCACTCACTTCAAATAAAATAAGTTACAACCTCAAGAGTAAAGAAAATAACAGTTCCCAAACTTGGAACCTACATGTACATTCATTTCTATTCAAAGCATTTGTACAATCCCAAATATATCACAAGATTTAAGTTCTCAATACATTCAACCATAATTGAACGATTAGTGCGAGTACAATCGTAAAATTTCCAAAACTAGACTATGCTAGCCTGTACCAGTCCCACGCCTCGTTTGTGCCTCCTGTAAGGAAAATAAATGGCATGGAATGAGTTAAAAACCCAATGAGATTCCAAATAGCAAGTTGACCATTATTTAAAAGTGCACGTATCAAAGTAGCAAAGTAGCGAGCGTAATAAGTTCATAAAAGTGAGCAATAACACTTCAAGTAGCAAATCTCAAAATGACCGAGTGTAAAATTCTTTTCCTGAAAGAAACAATAACACTACGAATAACAATCAAAGTATAAGGATACAGATGGCTCTCAAGAGCCAAATTCCCTTTGCTTCATCAGAGCTTGATCAAGTATTAGTTGACACTCCATCAACTTTCAAGTAAAGTAACCAATCCAGTAGTACTTCGCTTCACACAAATTCGTCCACCATTCAACCCCCTTACCGGGCCCGAACACTAACTAAACACTGGTGGTAATATTCAAGCATACCGATTAGTCGAAAAGATAACACTCCAATCGACAACACTAAATACCCATGGTTCGTTATCTAATCGACCAATCCCTTACCGGCTCGACTCGATTAACTAGCTAGTGGGGTTTAGGTCCCCAAGAAGTCAATGAGATAACATCTCTAATCGACTAAATCAAGATAAAAGTACAGAGACGGGAATGAGAGGCACCTCCCACTCGGATTGAGTGCGGTACATGCTGCCGCTCAGCACTTACAAGTCAAGCACAAGTATATCAAGTCAATTGCAATAATAAACAAGTACATATTGTGAGAACCCTCATTTTTTAAAGCACAATTTCCCCAAATTAATTGCCTTATTCTAGGATTTAAATCATATATTATATGCCCTTACATTAGCTTTTCTAGGTGTTACAATAATTTTCATGCATTACACTTCATTCCTTTTTACTTGAAATAAAACATTTTTCTTGAGTTGATTTTAATTAATACACCACTTGCATTTTACCAAGTGTCTTTATATTAGTAGTAGAGACCTTACATGTAGGATTATAGATGCTAGTTAAGTATTGGTACATTTGGAAAGGTTAAGACACCATTAGTCAAAGATTAGGAAAGAATTGGACAAGTAAGTGGACATGTGGCAAAACCCTAGCCAAGTATCTTGTTAGACCCAAGATTTGAAGATTATTTAAACTAGCCAAAGCCTTTCTTTTTCTTTGTGTTGGCCGAATTTCTTAGCCTCAAGAGAGAGAGTGAGTGAGCTCCATAACCTTGCTTTCTTACCCCTAGCAAATCAAGAACAACAATCAAAAGAGAAAGATTTGAGTTAGTAAGAGAGTTCTTCCAACTCTAAGTGTTTTCTTCAAGCTTGAAGACTTACTTTGGTGGATTGATTTTGGTGGTTCAAGCTCACCACAAGAGAGGTATATGTTCTTTAAATCTTGGCTTTTGATGATAGACCATGCACTTGAAGTGTTAATAGCAAAGATACAAGTTGTTTGGTTGAGGTGTGAGGTTAGTTTCTTGAATTAAACAAGTAGTAGCTAGGTTTCTTAGTATGCACACCAAGTGTTTGATGAAATGTTTGAATCTTATTCATGTTTGTTTATGAGGTATTATTATGGTTTAAACCTCTTTTGAGCTAGATCTATCACTTGATATGATGATTTGGGTGGAAAACATGTAAGGATGAAGGTTGAACAAGTGTTGAAAAGAGTGGGCTGGTTGTGTTTTGTCTTGGCTGACTGGTTCTTGTAGGAGGGGTTTTCTCTCAATTTTGTTGTTAAAATTATGCCCTAATCAAGCCTAATAAACTAGGTTAACTATTGGTTAAGCCATAAGTAAGTTGGAATGGAATTGAAGCAAGTAAAGTGGTGTTTTTGAACCATTAGTAGACTGTTTTAGGATTCTTGTAGTTATGAGATCATTGTGGCTGCCTTAAATCATGTTGTATGTTATGTTGTGAATTCCCTTGATTCTAGGTGACTTAAATCCTTGTATATGATTACTTGAGGAGTGAATTGGGTGAATTTGGATCAAAATTAATGAAGTTAGCCCTAGAACTAGAGTAGTATGGTATAAGGGTAATGCTGATCCAGGGTTGGAAAAACAGCCACATTGTCTGAGTTACTGTTGTTGATAGGAGATGAACCACGGTATG
Organism: Coffea arabica; assembly: GCF_036785885.1. Taxonomy (NCBI): domain Eukaryota; kingdom Viridiplantae; phylum Streptophyta; class Magnoliopsida; order Gentianales; family Rubiaceae; genus Coffea; species Coffea arabica. The sequence goes on along the minus strand of NC_092310.1, from coordinate 33,617,300 downwards.
AACTTGGTATTTTTGGAAATCCCTTCGAGTCTAGTTTCCAACGCCACTGACGGCACCTAATTTCGACTTTTCTACAGTGAGTTATGACCGTTTTCCTAAGACTGCCAGGGCAAGACTGTGCACCCGAGAAGAAACCCTTAAAGCCCGATTGGAACTTTTCTTTTGCCGAACTTTCATGCATCTACTAAACTTGTTTTCTCATGAACTTTTACCATGGTTTGGACCTTGTTTGCATGACGGATTAAGTAGCTTAGACTACTCACTTGGCCTCTTAATGAGCCTAACCTAGTGGGGCATGAATCTAATTGTTAACGATTTTACGTGTTGCCTAGGTTTGGGAAACGAAGGTGATCATAACTAAGACATTTGACATCGATCGTTACTTTTGCTTGACAGGTGAGTGTTCCACTACCGGTTACTTGTTATGTGGAATATTGTGTACTTGAAATTATTGAATTGATGTTGCTTGAGCCAAACACTGTTTTAATAAAATTGAGGCGAGTGTGTACTTCATCATACTTGACCTTCCTTGTTTGTTTACTGAGACTCTATTTATTGAATGAATTACCATGGGATGAAATACTGCTATATGTGACTGTGCTTTAAGTTGTGTGGAGGATATTCCACCGACTACTGTTACTGTTTGGGTACCCAACCTCACAGGTGAGTCGGCCGTATCGAGCCAGCAAGGGCTTGGTCGAGAAAACCGATAAACCTTGAGGACTGTTTACTGTTTACTGAAACCGGTATACTCGAGTATTACCTAACTACTGTTTATGGAGTGCGGGCCCGGTGGGGGGTTGATTGGTGGACGGAGGCAGGTGAAAGTGGTGTTCTACGGACTTGATATTATGTGTATACAAGTGTTGACGGAGAGTCAACGGAGACATTTATGATCAAGGGGATTTTGGCTTTTGAAAGCCACCCGTATCCTTGAATTGAACTGTGGTTAATTGTTATTGTATCATACGGTATTTATTTGATTATTTTATGCCTTAATTTGGCTATGTGTTTACTTGCTTTACTTGGAACCTCACTGAGCTTTAGCTCACCCCAATCCCTTTGTTTTCCTTAACAGATCGGGGATGGACTAACGGTCGAGAGCTTTCTTAGATTTGTTTTGCTTGAACTTGTAACCTTTTGTTAAGATGACTTTACCTCTTACTTTTGTAAGCTTGAATTTATAAGTTTGACTTATGTTTTGTAATTGTAGTATGGAATGGTAAGTGTGACTCTTAGCTTACCGTACTAAGTTTGGAAAGTTAATTGACTGTTATATGTTATTAGGGTTGTACGATGTAATTTGAAGTTATTTTCCCCTGTTATTTTGAGTTGCTAGTTCTTTGATCGACTGAGCCCCGGCGAGAGCTGAGCAGGCAGTCCGCTGATACCCTAGGGTTCGCCCTAGGGAGAGGTGGGGCTGTCACACATATCACATTCACATTAGAGCAAGTGCGATAAATATACCCTTGCCCAACCAAACCAATCAAATACCATTCGATCACATTGGTCAAGTATTGAAAACAAGTGTTAAGTTCAATCAGGTATTTGGAAGCATTCACCAAAAGTCTAGTGCTTCTCAAAATCACAGTCAGGTGTAACTCCTTGGTTAGAGTCCAAATATGCGATACAATATCATTTAAAAGCTTTAAAATCAACTAGGGTTCGAAACATAGGAGTTTCGCTTCAAGAAGATCAAGTAAATGAAACTCATTTAGATAGGATTCATGTTACGTATCAAACTCTAGAAAATTCATGCTCGCTCTTTTGGTGTTGCTAAAGAAGCAACTAAAACTTTGGAATTCGAATTTGAGTCTAAAAGACGAGGAAAACATATTCTGAGTGGTCACTACTTTCATTTTTCCAAGGGTACGAATTTCAGCCAAATTTAAACTTATATACCTCTACGAAAGAATATTCGAATACCATAGACAATCCAAGTTCAATTTGACCTCAAATCTTCGTTCAAGTCGCGAGTACACACGCTTAACTCTCGAGTGAAAATTTGGGAGGCATACCCTTTGTATTTAGCTACTTTCCAGCCATTTATGGCTTCATTATTTTCCTCAACTCAGCCAAAATTCACCCTTAAACAATCTTAACACAATAGCCCTTCAATAGGCTAAATGTCATCCCAATACAAGGCAATTCTAGCAATGTAACTATCAAAATCAAAGCTAGAACTAGTATTAAAGGCAAATGGCTAGGCAGTAGGTTTGACATCTTCTGGCGTTTTGGTCACAACTGATGCTACGCTTATCGGATGGGGGTAAATATTACGGTGTTTTGAACCTAAGATAGAGAGCTATATTCCTTATGAAGACATCAACACCTAGTTCGTACATTTTCAAGGTCAAAATGTGCAATCTCAAAGAAAATAGAAAGCTGTCGGTTAAACAGGACATTTGAGCAATCAGGGGTATTTTAGTTAATTCACATGTTACAGTACTCCGATTGAGGTGAAATTTTACATGCATCTATATAACTCCATTCCCTACAATTTTCATGTTTTGACCTAGGCCTGATTCGGCCTCTAACATGGATGAATTAAACAGGTCAGAAGCAGGACAGATTCCTCTCTAAAGCTGGAAATTTCTCTCTAAAGCTGGAATTTTAGAACTACAGCTGGAAATTTCAACCTGTGACGACCCCACCTCCCCCTAAGGCGTACCAGAGGGTTCGGCGGGCCGCCTGCCCAGCTCTCGCCGGGACTCAGTCGTTCGCTACAGTTCTCAATTAAAAATTAAAATAAATCACTAGAATAAATAGGGCATTGATCCAAACTTAAAGCGGAACTCATATACATTGCCAACCCAAAAGAGAATATAAACATCAAATATACAAGGGTTCTCAATCCTTCATACGTCCAGCCCGTGCCAAGCACTAGGCGAGAACCGCTACAAAGAAACAAAACTAGATTGGCTAGTCTATCTCAAGCTCACGTCCTCGCTCGCCTTCTCCTGTAAGGAAAACAAAACTAAAGGAATGAGCTAAAAGCCCAGTGAGGTTCCGAACACATAATCAGATAATCAATCCAATACATTAAACATGGAGTATCAATAATTCAAGAAACATTTACAATGGAAAGCGATAGTAACACATTCATTAAAAGGATACGGCTCACAAGGAGCAATTCGTTATTTCATTCATTCGTTCTCCTGACATTTCCCCTTATTCCTCCAATCATTAGAAAATGCATTTTTCGTTTATCAATAAACCCTCGTTCGTTCGTTCGTTCGTTCATTCATTCATTCACCCCCGTCCTGGCCGTTGGCCAGTCTCCACCAACCTACACGGTAATACTCGAGTATACCAAACGTTCACCCAAGTCCCTAATCGCCCGACCGAGTCCGCTTCTGGCTCGAGACGACCGGTAACAAGGGGCAATGGCCAGTTCAGCCCAAAAGGCTTACATTCATGCGCAAGTAACATTTCAATCATTAAATCCTTGAAAATTGCACAGTTATTTAGGTCGAGTGCGATAAAGTACACGCTCGCCTAGAAAGCTCGTTTTGGAAATCATTAAAAGCAATTAACACATTAGCAAATGATAACAACAAGCCATAAAGTCAAATAAGGAACACTCACCTAGATATGCAAAATAACATGCAAAATCCTTCCGGATATTACCCTTAGTCACCAATGAAACCTAAGGTTGAACAAGAGAACATATTACAGGTTATCGAGCAAAACATTTAAGGGAAACGAAGATACCCGACTAATTAAGAGTAAAACGTGTAAAGATGACTTTCAAGTAAGAAGAGGGTTGTTTGAAGCCAAGGATGAAAAATCATGTTTTAAAATGGAAAACCGGTCATGGTATTGGCCTAACAAAAGTATACAAGTTCAAATAGAAACCTAGACCTCGGGTGAAAATTTGGGCAGCACGCCCTTTGTGTTTACCTAATTTTCCAGCCATTTTGGCTTCATTATTCTTCCTCAACCACAACCCAACATCACACATAAGCAATTCAAGTCAAGAGCCGTTCCATAGGCTCACAATATCATAAGAATAAGAAATACAGTAATAACAAGTGCAGAAATTCAATTTAGCAAAAGACAGATTTGACGTATGAAAGCGGAAATAACGTATCCGAGGCTACGCTTATCGGATTAAAACGTAACCTATGCCGTTTCGAAGCTAAGACTCAGGGTTACAATGTTCATGAAGGTCACTTAGTCCATTTTCTAATGTAACTTGGTCAAATTCTCGAATTACTAAACCAGAAACCAATTCGTCGGCTGTTTAAACCCAGAACACTGTAATGGACATAACTCAGAGTACACAAGTCCGAATCAGGTGTTATTAGAGGAATTTGAAAGCTAATTCAGAATACTACAACTTTCATGTTTTGGCAAAAAGCTAAATCAGAATGGATCCTAGTCGAAAAACGTGATAAACTGGACTTAACTGATCACACGGACTGCTTGGGAAATACTTAAAACGGTAAGGGTATTTCGGACTTTTCATGACCTACATTACTCCGATTGAGCTGAAATTTTGCAGCCACATACAAAATACCATTCTCTACAACTTTCCTTCTTTGACCCAAGGCCAATTCGGCCTCTAACATGCAGTTACCAAACCGGACAGAATGGAAGCTAGAATTTCCAGAAATCTGAAATTTGTAGTTTCTAGTGCAACTTTCCCCAATTTCTCACTTCTCACACTACCAAAACATCTTATACAACATTAATTGTAACATACAAGCATCATACAAAAAGTTGGGCAGAATTTCCCAAACCCTAGTTCATCATATAAAGAGGGGAAAAACTTCCAAACATGCTAGCATCCATGATTCCACTACTACTCAAGTTACTAGACTTAATTTAACCAAGATTGAAAGAAAAATTTAGAGAGATATCATCTTCCTTACCTTAATATGAGTTCTCCAAGTGTAGCCCAAGCCTTCTCTTTCCAAAATTTCACCACCAAACACTAGCTAATCACTCAAGGAGAAGTTTAATCGGTTTAGTTCTTTTGATTTCTCACTTTGTAGCTTGAATCAAGAAGAAATGAAGAAAGTTCACTCTTGTTCTTCTCCTCTCTCTCTCTCAGCTCCCTTGGCAGAAATATGAAGAGGTATGAAGCTAAGTTGTCTTATATTAAAGCCAAAAGGATTAGAACTAATGGTGTCCACAAATTGCCCAACACTTGGCCTAATCTTAGCCACTAATTTTTCTCTTTCTTTCCCTTGCTTATGAGCCACAAATTTCGGTCAAGCTTGCTGCCAAGAGAGAAGATATTTTGCTCAAGTTCAATAAATTTGTTTGGTAAGCAAAAATGGTGGTCAAGTGGTGCGTTCAAACGGTAGTGCGCGGGACCCGCCGGTTCGCGCCGTTTTTCTTAAAAACTCACGTACTAGGGTTTTTACTTCCCATTCACTAACCTTATATCATTGCTACCAATCACATATTATTTCTCACTTAAAAGTCACTTTTAATCCTCAAATTTAATCCTTACTCTGTACCGAAAATTCATCCGGCGAAAAATTGCGAAAACCCTAATTTTGCTCCAAACTTGAAACCGAAACGTAAAACCCTATTTTCTAGGTTTATCTACACTTAGGTGAAATATTTGGGTAGTGGCCTTTGGTAAATACTAATTTTCAAATAAAAGGGTATTTTTGAGGAAAAATACAAGGAATTTGCGAGTCCTCACACAACCAAAGCTGGAAAACCATATACCAAAGCTTCAAAGTTCACATCAAAGTTAAACCATCTCATATCAAAACTATAAAGTTCATCTCATGGCTGGAAAATGCATATCAAGGCTGGAAATTACATGCTACCCTAGCCAAAACCATAAAATCTTTCATAACCATGCTTCTTTTAGCTTCAATCATAACTTATCTTGAATGAATCTCAAGAGACAAATAAAAGAGATGTTTTCTAGAAACTTACCTCAAACCCCAAGCAAACAAGAGTTTTACTCCTCCAAAAACTCCACCAAGGTCTTCTCTCCAAGCTTAACTTAAGATTAATCGATATGGATTTGGGTTAGTGTTTGGATGTTCCACAAATCAAGCAAGGAAATCAAGATAGAATTTTCGTCTCCTCTCTCTCTCGGCCAAGCTTGCAAGAAAATAAAATGGTTGGGTTCAATGTGTACAAGATGAAAACCAAGAAAGGCTTGGTCAAAGGGTCTTGGTCAAGGCCTTGGATAGATTTTTTTCCTCTTTGTTTTTCCCCCTAGCTTACAGTTCTCTATCTCACCTTCTCTTGAGTTTGTTTTGTTTGGTTTTAAGACAAGAAAGAAGAATTAAATGATAAGAAAGTTTTGGTCAAAAGTCAAAGAAAGAGGCTTGTTACCATCTTCTAGAGAATTCTCATTTTTCTTTCTTTTCTCTCTTTTTCTTGGTCCAAAATTTCGGCTGGATTAAGGATATTTTGGGGCTGATTTTTTTCAATTAATAACAAGGAAATTAAGGTAATAAAATAATGTTCAAGTAGTGTACTCAATCAGTAGCAAACGGTGCACGTCAGTTCAAGCCTATTTTCCTTAACTCGCACGTACTTGTGGTTTTACTTATGATTCACTAACTTATTATAAGCACTTCTAATCACACACTTTCTCTTACTTAATACTCATTCTTATCCACCAAATTTAGTACACACACCTCACCAAGTGATCACACTACCAAAATGCACCAAAAACATACCAAAAACCCTAGTATGCACAAAAAACCCTAACTTATGCCCTTTCTTTGGAAAAATCATATCTTGAGTTATAAATGTCAAACATTCATATAACTTGGCTTGCTAAAAACTAGACTTAAAACACTTATAATCTTTAGAAGGCATCTCAAAGAAATTAAGCTCATAAGTTAGTCTAAATTGAGCCATAAGCTACTACAACATTCCTATGTTTAATTGTGTAGGGCAGAATTTTCTGTCAATTTTGTTAATTTTCTGGAATTTATAGAGATTGAATCAAAATCTGAATTTTACACCAAAGGAATTCATATGAGTCTAGTTTCAAACGCAGCAAACGGAACTCAATTCCGACTTTCCTATACGAAGTTATAGCCATTTTCCCAAATTTGCACAGAGCCTCCTATGAAACTTTCTATATTTTCTAACAACTTGAGATTATAAACCTTTTCTTAACAAAAGTCACTCCCTTGGTTCAAATTCAACCATGAATCAAAGGCAAGTAAGTTCAAATAAGAGTTATAAAGACAAGTAAAATATCAGGGTCTCACAGATGATCATGGTGCATTGGTTCGGACATTGACTTGCGATATGTCCTTGACCTTGGCACTTAAAACACTTGGTATCTCTGTTCCTACCCTTGCTTGACTCAATGGTAGTCTTAGGGGTTGGTTTAGACTTCTATTTGGTCGAATCTTGCTTTGGTCTTGAGGGTGTAGAACTGGCCGCCCCCTTTTCCTCTTTCTTTGGTAGTGAATTTCATGTATAAGAAGGTGAAAAGTTGGTGTAGTTCCTTGACTGACCCCTCCTCTTTAGTCTCCTCTTAATCTTGATGGCCTTCTCCATCAAGTCACTAAGCTCCACATAATGTTGTAACTCCACTTGCTCAACAATTTCTGGTCTTAAACCATTCAAGAAGTGAGCCATTGTCGCTTCCCTATCCTCCGTAATGTCCGCTCTCAACATCAAAATCTCCATCTCTTTGTGATAGTTCTCAACACTCCGAGCTCCTTGAGTAAGAGTTTGAAACTTTTGGTACAAGTCACGGTAGTAATGACTTGGTACAAATTGCTTCCTCATGAGATGTCTCAACTCGGCCCATGTTTGAATAGTGGGTTCTCCACTTCTACTTCAACTAGTGGAGACTTGGTCCCACCAAACAATGGCATAATCGGTGAATTCTACCACTGCCAACTTCATTTTTTTCTTCTCCGAATAGACATTGCAATCGAAGACGAGTTCGATCCTTTTCTCCCATTCTAGATATGCATCAGGGTCCGATCATCCTTGAAAGGGTGGGATCTTCATTTTAATGCCTTTAATGATGTCACCCAATGGTCTAGTATCTCACTTAGTTCTCCTTTGCTTAGGTTCATATTCTTCATCCGAATTGAAGTTACTCGAATCATGCATGTAAGCGTTTCCATGGCTGCCTTTGGAACTTTCTCGTGACATTTCCAAGCTATCAATTCGTTGGTGCATCACCTCCAACTTTTGATCCATCATTCGTCCCAATTCACCCTTTAATGCCTCTGTAAAAATTTTGAAATTAAAAGCTTGGGAGCTTGTTTCTCCCTCATTAGTCATGGTAAAGTGAAAGCTGTGTATTTAGTAGTGAAAAGAGATAATTTTACCTCACACACTTCCTCACATGTATGCACTCGCACTCATGTTTTCACTCACTAAAACCCTCTAATGAGCTCACCAATCCAATTTTCAAGGCTCCTCATTCAACTCCTTGAAGAAATTAGAGTTCCTTCTAGCACTGAACCAATTAACAATTTAGACCAAGTAAGGTTGTAGCAATGAAATGAAAGGGAAAATATCACTGCCCTAGACGACAAATGACTCAAAGCTGACCTCAAAGACTTGAAAATTTTACTGGAAATAGGCTGGAATTTGATTAAGAGTAGCAACTAAGGAAGACAACAACAAATGACTCAAAGGAACTCAAGAACACTCTATCTGACAGCCTTAGTTTTGTGGCTTTAGAATTAGGAAACAAGCTGGAACAATTGATGGATTTTGGAAACTTCCCTCTTTTCCAAATTGAAAAAATGTTTACCCCCTCAAATGGCAATTTCCAAATAGCTTTAGTGTGACGCCCTCACTTCTCCCAAGGGCGAACCCTAGGGTATCGGTGGGATGCCTGCCTAGCTCGCGCCAGGACTCAATACTTAAAATGAGAAAATAGATTTCACGCTAAAAGAAAGTTCTACTTACTCGATTACGGCTTCAAAAGTTGCATAAACTAGTACATCAAGTCATACATACCATGAGTACTAGAAAGTAAACCCTAGAAAAGCTGATAACTACAACCACCATGACAACTATATATATCTTACTCGTCAAATTATAACAAGTACTGTGAGAAACCGTAATTTTCTCATTTTCTAGGTTTTATTCTCTTTAATGGCATGTTTTCTGCATTTTCTTTATTAGGAAAATTTTTCTGATAATTTTTATGAGTAAATATCATTTGTAGATGATTTCTCTAGTATCGGTTAGTTTTTTAGAAATTAAGAGCGTATACCGGACGTGGGACCCGCTAGTGCGGAAAGTTCGGAAAAATTCGACCAACTAGGTTATGTTTTGGATACTGGGTTTAAATTATCGGGTGCTAAGAGATAATTAGAGGTTACCAAGTGGATTGGTGTGAGAGGAAACAAAGTGATATGCATGCATTAAATAGGGTGACAAGTGTCACCATATGATTAAATCTTGCATTTTGACTACTATTCACCTTTTTACCATTTACTAAATAAACCCAAAAATTGACCAAAAACTCTTCATTTCTAATCTTCTTGTGGCCAGCCACTTCAAACAAAAAGAAAGGGAAAAGCTCTCCAAATTCTTGCTCCAATCTTGCTCAAATTCAACAAACCAACCGTTTAATCTTGCTTTTACTCCATAAAAACCCTAAAGTGAGTGGTTGTGAGGTGATTAGTGAAGTTGTTTGGAAGCTTAAGGTGCTAAGTGGTCTCTTTTCTTTGGTTCTAAGGTGAGTAGTGAAGGAACCTCTCTCCTCTATCTAACGATGTTTAATTAATGACTTGTGGTAGCCTAAGAGATGATATTAGGTGTTATTTCATGATTTTGGTTGAGATTGATGACATTTTCTATTTATTCCTGATTTTTCTGATTTAATATGATTCATATGTTGTGGCCATGGATGATGATTGGAAATGATCTGGAATGAAGCCTTAGTGTGTCAATTGTAGTTATTTGCGGAAAATTTTCGCATTGAACGGAAATTTCGGAAGTTAGGGTTTCGATTACCCCCTTTCTGCCTGGCACTGTTCATCATAGCTAGAGGCTGAATTAGCCTTGGATTAAAACATAAAAGTTTTAGAGAATGATATTTTAGAGATGTCTACAAAATTTCAGGCCAATCGGAGTAGCGTAGCTTATGAAAAGACCTAAATACCCCTGCTGCCCTGTTTCTACCCGAACTTGATAATTGCTTCAGTAATTGGTTAATTTGGTTGGGAATACTTCTGATTTGGGTGTTTATGTCCTCTTAAGAAATGTAGCCTGGTGTCTTAGCTTTCGGATGGCTTTGGAATCACTTGATTTGGACTTAGGTAGCCTGAATTACGGTTTGTTAACCAGAATGCGGTTTGTTTACCTATTTTTGCGGTTCTGGTTTAGTATATTGAATTTTTGACCTGGTTGGACTAGAAACTGGACTGAGTGGCCTTCTTCTACATTGTTTCCCTATCTCTTAGCTTTGAAACGGTGTATATTGTACCTCCATCCGATAATTGTAGTGCCAATGGTGCCAAAACCGTAAAATGACGTCAAAACTGTCTTTTGGTTTAGGGCATAAACTTCATTTCCGGACCATTGTCCTAGCTTGAATTTGTACTTGTACCACTTGGAGCCTATTGAACGGCTATTGCAATGAGGTTATTTTTGTGTGAGACTTTGGGATTGGTTGAGGAAAACAATGAAGCCATAAATGGCTGGAAAATAGGTAAATACAGAGGGTATGCTGCCCAAAATTTTAGGGCTACGCGATTCTTTCAAGTTGAGTTGATCTTGGTAAAAATGATGGGTTTTGGGAGTTGTTTGTAACCCTAGGACCAACTGTTATTTTTTTGCTCAAAAGTCATAGTTTATTCTTTTGTACTAGTACTTAACCTGGAAAGACGTACGACATGTAGTCGAGCCTCACTTGTACATTCCGTTTACTCGATTTTGGATGTGAAACCTTCAATTGTTTTACTTTGATGATTTTAGGGTTTCTTGGCGATTAAAGCCAGTCTGAAGTGAAAACTTTTGAAGCATCCGTACTTAAACCTGTGAGTGTACCACTCCCCTCACTTGTTGTTTAACTCGGTTTCTGTACATGTAATCTGTGCTATGAACGACTGAACTATCTGTTTATTTTGTTTGAGATGAGGGTGTACTTTATCACACTCGTTCTCTGTCTATTCATATGCCAATTTTGGTGCGAATCTGAATCTGTCATCTGTGTCTGTTATCTGTATCTGTATCTGTATCTGTTCGGACGTCGTTTGGAAACTTGTATCCAACGACCTTTCTGTGACCTCTGAGCTCAACACCTGTGGCCTAGTTACTCGAATCGGGCCGGCAAGGGCCTGGTCGATTAGATAACGAACCACGGTAGTCTGTTTTGGGATCTTTGGATATTGAGACCCTTGATTCCGATATACTCGAGTATTACCATTTCTGAACTGATTGGAGTTCGGGCCCGGGAGGGGTATATGAGGTGGAAGGAATCGGAGAAAGTGGAATCTACGGTATTGGTTACTCCTTTAGCGTTGACGGAGTGTCAACTATTATTTCGATCAAGCTTCGGTGAAGCAAATGGGAATTTGGCTCCTAAGAGCCACCCGTATCCTTTCTATCTATGGTGTTTGTTCATTTCTTTATTTGATTCGCATATGTGACTAATTGAATATGAAGGCCACGTTTCTTACTTGCTATTATTTTGGTACCTCATTGAGCGTAAGTTCACCCCCTTCCCTTTATCTTTGTTTTCCTTACAGGGGACAAACTTTGAAACCACGACTTTGGAAGAAAAGGGGTCGAGCTAATGTATATGTTATTTTATTAAGCTCCTTTGTAACCGAAACCCTAATTGTATTTTGTGTAGCATGAATACTTCGGCTTGTATTTTGGTTCACTTGTTCAAGACTCCGATGTAAAAAAAAGTATAAGTGTTTAACCGACACTTTGTACTTCCGTATGGTTTGGTAAGCTCTGTTGTAACTGTTGGTGGCCTGAAATTGTTCGTTTTCTTAGATCCATTCGCGCGTACTATATTGGGTTTGTGTGAATTGACTCCGTAGTCCTAGCGAGAGCTGGGCAGGCGGTCCGCTGAACCCTTTGGTTCGCCTTAGGGTGAGGTGGGGATATCACAGGTAGTATCCGAGCTGCTTCGCGTGGTCTCTGCACGGAGTGAGTTTGGGCCAAGTGGTGTTATGGTCCTGCTTTTGGTGAAGGTGTTTAAAGGGTTAAGTGCTCTTTTGAGCGTAAGCTATGAACCGTGCATGTTATAAGTGTAAAGATCTTTATCATGGGACTTGAGGAAGCTAAATATATATGTCGGGTAGGAATCTTTAATATGGATGATTTATGCTTGGGACCGGCCGGCTCGAGTTGTGAATTATCTTGGATGGGATTCTTGCGCCCGGATACGAAAGAGATGAGAGCCTCGGTTAGAAAGGATTGGGTGAACTAGAAATACAATTCTATGGAATTTCGTGTGGTTTGTTCGGGTGTGGTTAAGTGTGATCAACCTTTAGTAAGATATAAATGGTGTTGTTCTTGTAGATTATGGATGGAGCCCTAGAGGGGGAAAAGCTTTTCGTGAGTTATTTTTGTACTCGTGACCTACTCTGTCTATAGTACTTTTGGATGACCCCGCTACCTTCATGGACCCCTTTTGGTTGTATCTAATTGACTGCTACTGTGTAACTGGTTCGGTACAATTGTGTGTATATATGCTCTTGATCTGTGTGTACCTCTTGTTATTTGCTTATGCTTATAATTATCTTTAATATTATCTTTGCACCTCGACCTTAGATTGACTTAGATCAATGGAGGGCACACGTAGTGGCCGGGGACGTGGGCGTGGGCGTAGGCAACTCACGCCGGACAGGGGTGCTGGGGAAACCTCATTTGGACCCAACCCTGAACCGAGGGTTAACCCTAACGTTCAAATAGCTGCCGCCATACAGCAAATGACCAATCTGCTGGCACAAGTGGTGCAGTAACAGGGCCAAAACCCGAACCCTAATCCTGGAGACCCTGGCAACCACGTCGAGAGCGACGATAGGGCTCTTGAGAGATTCCAGAAGTTCGCCCCACCGAAATTCATTGGGGGGCCCGACCCGGATGTCGCCGAAAGGTGGCTCGAGAAAATGGTAGATATTTTTGCTGCCTTGCACTATGCCGAGGAGAGGCAGGTAACCTTCGCCGTCTTTCAGCTGGAAGGGGCGGCCCGTTCCTGGTGGAACGTTATTCGGCAAAAATGGGAACGGGAACAAATGCCCAGGATTTGGGTGAATTTTATGCGGGAGTTCAACGCGAAATTCTTCCCTCCTCTAGTCCAGGAGCAGAAGGAAGATGAGTTTATCCGACTTCGCCAAGGGATCCAATCTGTAGCGGAATATGAAAGCCAGTTCACCCGCCTATCCAAATTTGCCCCTGAGTTGATTATGACCGAGCAACGGCGGATCAGGCGTTTTATCCAGGGCTTGAACGTGGAGATCCAGAAAGATCTAGCCGTAGCCCAAATTAACCCCTTCAGCGATGCCGTAGAGAAGGCACAACGAGTAGAGAATGCTAGGCTGCAGGTGAAAAACTTTCAAGCCAAAAAAAGGGGCTTTCCCGGGAGTAGCTCTAAGCAAGAAGGTACAAGTACGCCCCCTAAGATTGGAAAGGGAAATGGGGGAGTACGACAACAGCGGGTGTCGCGTGATGTCTTTCAGGGGGAACCAGTCTCTGCTACTCGTGGTCCCTGTGGATATTGCGGAGGGCCAAATCATACGGAGACAAATTGTTGGAAGAAAGAGGGAAAATGTCTGCGCTGCGGAAGTGCCGATCATCGGATTACTGACTGTCCAATTCGATTGCGAAAAGGAAAAGGGACCCCGCAACCCACTAAGACTAACCCTGAACAGTCGGAAAAGGAAGGGGTTGGATCGAAGGTACCGGCTCGGGTATACTTTTTAGAACACCATCAGGTCCCTGACTCGTCTGAGGACGTAGAAGGTACGATCCGTTAGGTACCTTAGATTTTGAAAGATTCCATTGATAAGAAAATTCCGAGGACGAAATTTCTTTAAGGGGAAGAGAGTTTGAGAACCCGTAATTTTCTCATTTTCTAGGTTTTATTCTCTTTAATGGCATGTTTTCTGCATTTTCTTTATTAGGAAAATTTTTCTGATAATTTTTATGAGTAAATATCATTTGTAGATGATTTTTCTAGTAACGGTTAGTTTTTGAGAAATTAAGAGCGTATACCGGAAGTGGGACCAGCTTGTGCGGAAAGTTCGGAAAAATTCGGCCAACTAGGTTAAGTTTTGGATACTGGGTTTAAATTATCGGGTGCTAAGAGATAATTAGAGATTACCAAGTGGATTGGTGTGAGAGGAAACAAAGTGATATGCATGCATTAAATAGGGTGACAAGTGTCACCATATGATTAAATCTTGCATTTTGACTACTATTCACCTTTTTACCATTTACTAAATAAACCCAAAAATTGACCAAAAACTCTTCATTTCTAAGCTTCTTGTGGCCGGCCACTTCAATCAAAAAGAAAGGGAAAAGCTCCCCAAATTCTTGTTCCAATCTTGCACAAATTCAACAAACCAACCGTTTAATCTTGCTTTTACTCCATAAAAACCCTAAAGTGAGTGATTGTGAGTGATTAGTGAAGTTGTTTGGAAGCTTCAGGTGCTAAGTGGTCTCTTTTCTTTAGTTCTAAGGTGAGTAGTGAAGGAACCCCTCTCCTCTATCTAATGATGTTTAATTAATGACTTGTGGTAGCCTAAGAGATGATGTTAGGTGTTATTTCATGATTTTGGTTGAGATTGATGACATTTTCTATTTATTCCTGATTTTTCTGATTTAATATGATTCATATGTTGTGGCCATGGATGATGATTTGAAATGATCTGGAATGAAGCCTTAGTGTGTCAATTGTAGTTATTTGCGGAAAATTTCCGCATTGAATGGAAATTTCGGAAGTTAGGGTTTCGATTACCCCCTTTCTGCCCGGCGCTGTTCATCATAGTTAGAGGCCGAATTAGCCTTAGGTTAAAACATTAAAGTTGTAGGGAATGATATTTTAGAGATGCCTACAAAATTTCAGGACAATCGGGGTAGTGTAGCTTATGATCAGACCGAAATACCCCTGCTGCCCTGTTTCTACCCGAACTTGATAATTGCTTCTGTAATTGGTTAATTTGGTTGGGAATACTTCTGATTTGGGTGTTTACATCTTCTTAAGAAATGTATCCTGGTGTCTTAGCTTTCGGATGGCTTTGGAATCACTTGATTTGGACTTAGGTAGCCTGAATTACAGTTTGTTAACCAGAATGCGGTTTGTTTACCTGTTTTTGCGGTTCTGGTTTAGTATATTGAATTTTTGACCTGGTTGCACTAGAAACTGGACTGAGTGGCCTTCCTCAACATTGTTTCCCTATCTCTTAGCTTCGAAACGGTGTGTATTTCATCTCCATCTTATAATTGTAGTGCCAATGGTGCCAAAACCGCAAAATGACGTCAAAACTGTCTTTTGGTTTAGGGCATAAACTTCATTTCCGGACCATTGTCCTTACTTGAATTTGTACTTGTACCACTTGGAGCCTATTGAACGGCTATTTCAATGAGGTTATTTTTGTGTGTGACTTTGGGATTGGTTGAGGAAAACAATGAAGCCATAAATGGCTGGAAAATAGGTAAATACAGAGGGTATGCTGCCCAAAATTTTAGGGCTACGCGATTCTTTCAAGTTGAGTTGATCTTGGTAAAAATGATGGATTTTGGGAGTTGTTTGTAACCCCAGGACCAACTGTTATCTTTTTGCTCAAAAGTCATAGTTTATTCTTTTGTACTAGTACTTAACTTGGAAAGACGTACGACATGTAGTCGAGGCTCACTTGTACATTCCATTTACTCGATTTTGGATGTGAAATCTTCAATTGTTTTACTTTGATGATTTTAGGGTTTCTTGGCGATTAAAGCTAGTCTGAAGTGAAAACTTTTGAAGTATCCGTACTTAAACCTGTGAGTGTACCACTCCCTCACTTGTTGTTTAACTCGGTTTCTGTACATGTAATCTGTGATATGAACGACTGAACTATCTGTTTATTTTGTTTGAGACGAGGGTGTACTTTATCACACTCGTTCTCTGTCTATTCATATGCCAATTTTGGTGCGAATCTGAATCTGTCATCTGTATCTGTTATCTGTATCTATTCGGACGTCGTTTGGAAACTTGTATCCAACGACCTTTCTGTGACCTCTGAGCTCAATACCTGTGGCCTAGTTAATCGAATCGGGTCGGCAAGGGCCTGGTCGATTAGATAACGAACCACGGTAGTCTGTTTTGGGATCTTTGGGTATTGAGACCCTTGATTCCGGTATACTCGAGTATTACCATTTCTGAACTGATTGGAATTCGGGCCCGGGAGGGGTATGTGAGGTGGAAGGAATCGGAGAAAGTGGAGTCTACGGTATTGGTTACTCCTTTAGCGTTGACGGAGTGTCAACTATTATTTCGATCAAGTTTCGGTGAAGCAAATGGGAATTTGGCTCCTAAGAGCCACCCGTATCCTTTCTATCTATGGTGTTTGTTCATTTCTTTATTTGATTCGCATATGTGACTAATTGAATATGAAGGCCACGTTTCTTACTTGTTATTATTTTGGTACCTCATTGAGCGTAAGCTCACCCCCTTCCCGTTATCTTTGTTTTCCTTACAGGGGACAAACTTTGAAACCACGACTTTGGAAGAAAAGGGGTCGAGCTAATGTATTTGTTATTTTGTTAAGCTCCTTTGTAACCGAAACCCTAATTGTATTTTGTGTAGCATGAATACTTCGGCTTGTATTTTTGTTCACTTGTTCAAGACTCCGATGTAAAAAAATGTTTAAGTGTTTAACCGACGCTTCGTATTTCCGTATGGTTTGGTAAGCTCTGTTGTAACTGTTGGTGGCCTGAAATTGTTCGTTTTCTTAGATCCTTTCGCGCGTACTATATTAGGTTTGTGTGAATTGACTCCGTAGTCCTGGAGAGAGCTGGGCAGGCAGTCCGCTGAACCCTTTGGTTCGCCTTAGGGTGAGGTGGGGCTGTCACAAGTACAAGTTCAACTCGTCTATAATCAAAACACTAAACACCTTCCAAAGCGATCCCCGCGTCGGCCCCCTACTATGGAAAACAAATAGAATGGGGTAAGCTATATGTTTAGTGAGTAATCAGGGGGAAAAATGTAAACTCACATAATTAAACAAGTAAATCAGGATATTTCACATCAATGACAGAAAAGTAACATCACAATGGTAGGATACGGGTGGCTCTAAAACCAATTCAATTCCCCGAGGTTGAACGCCTGCTGACACTCCGTCAACCAAAGTACTCATGGTCCGTAGACTCCACTTAACTTTTCCCATTCATCTTATCAACCCCCGTTGGCCAGTCAACAGCACACAGCAGTTCGAGCGAAACAAAATAACTTAACTTTCGTCAAAGCTTTAAGAAAGAACTAAATCCCAAGTTTAGCATGGAACTATCTTCGACCAAGCCCCGGCTGGCTCGAATAGTTCGTCTACTCTTGGAACTGGATTGGAACCAAGCCCTGAGATATTCAATCTCTCAATAGATGATATCTCTCAACAAAGTACACAACAAAGTACTTACCCCAACAGCACACAACCAAAAGGGGTTTAATTCAAGTCATGTAATCACCCCCATCAGCACACAGCAAAAGGGTGATACTCAAGTCATGTAATCACCCTCATCAGCACACAGCAAAAGGGTGATACTCAACATAAGGCATGTATTCTCACATAGGAAATCAAAACAAAGGATGGGCTTAGGTCGAGTGAGATAAAGTACACCCTCGCCTAAGTACCCATTTAACATATACAAAGCACTTTAACAATTCCACATCAATAACAACCCAATTACTCACTTAATAAAGCTTGGCACGAAAACGATACAATTCACTGAGCTTGACCGTCACCGTCAAAAGCCTCACAATCTGTATTGATAGATTATATACACACATAAGTGAAACGGCCATACAATAGCAATTTATAACTTAAACGATCGAATACGGTCAAAAATAATAAAAAATTGTCAAAAATGACGTTAAGGCCAAAAGAATGTCAAAATTGGCCGAAGCGGCTGGAATGGTAACAAAATACAAAAATAATCCTAAACGGTCCAAAATGGCAAAAACGGTTGAGAAATGCACGTGTACGTGCGCGGAAATGAAAATGGTACAAAATGGGTTACACGATTTTTTACCATAACTGGAGCTGTGGTTATTGAATCAAAATGTATTAGGTAGTGTCTCGAAACTTAAACAAAAGGTTACAACTTCCATGAAGACACCTCGACCCAGTTTTTAGTGTAATCAAGTCACATTTGCAAAATACAGAACTAGAACTCCAAAGGCTAGGTTAGTCCTCTAGTGAAACTTTGGCGGCATGTCCCTTGTGTTTACCTATTTTCCAGCCATTCATGGCTTCAATATTTTCCTCAAACAATCCCAAAGTCACACATAAAATAACTTCATTTCAATAGCCGTTCAATAGACTCAAAGTCATACAAACACAAAATTAAACTAGGTACATGTCCGGAAATGAAATGTAAGGCATAAATCAAAAGACAGATTTGCTGTCACTTAGTGTAACGAGCACAACCGAAGCTACACTTATCGGATTAGGGTAAAATTGATACCATTTCGAAGATAAGACAAAGGCCTACAACTTTGATGAAGACCACTCAGTCCAGTTCGTAGTGTAGCTAGGTCAAAATCTCAAATAACAGAACCAGAATCTCACATTCAGGCTTGTTAACCGCCTTATGCGTAAATGACAATAACTCAGGCTACCGAAGTCCGATTAAGGCATTTTTAGGGGCATTGGAAAGCTAAGACATAGCACTAAAACTTTCATGTTTTGGATAAATGCTATTTCAGTACGTGTCAAGGTGAAAAGACACGATCAGATTGATGAAATGTCAAAACTGTCCATTGGACTAACCTATGGTAGTCAGGGGTATTTTTATCTTTTCACAGGCTACATTTCTCCGATTGAGCTGAAATTTTTCAGACAACTATAAAACATCATTATTTACAACTTTCATGTTTTAGTCTAAGCCTAATTCAGCCTCTATCATGGTGAACTAGAACCCGGCATAATAGGGTACATACTAACTTCAATTTTGGAAATTTGCTACAATCAAGATCTAAATCTCATTTTAAGCTTGAAACCATCACTACCACCTCTTATACCAACATATATACATCATATACCATCCATACAACAAGTATGAGGAGGGTATCATTCAAACCCTAACTCAATTGCATCATTCCAATCATCCAAAATCACTGGAGATAAGCATTATTATAACCACAAATACAAGCTACTAAGCAACTCCAACATGAGTAAAGGACAAAGAAAAGTGTGGGCAGCCATATTACCTCAAAATAAAGCTTGCTAGAGTTATCCTCCACTTCCCCTTGAAATTTTTGGTTCCTTAAGCTTTCCAAACTCCCAAACTAGTGATTAATCGGTTTAGTTTTTCTTGTTTTCACTCAAAATGTTGGATTCAAGGTTGGAAATTGAAAGCTCTCTTCACTCTTTCTCCCTCTCTTGCTCTCGGCCAAACCAAGAAAAATGGTGAAGAAATGGAGTCCAAGTGAAGATAAGAAGCAAAGAAAATTGGCTTGGTCAAAGGTCTCTAAGTGACCAACAAGTGTCACACTTTGGTGCATCCAAAATTTTTTTTTCTTTTCTTGTTTTCTTGGTCAATAAATTTGGCCAACATGATCAGCTTTTGGCTGATTTTTAGGCTCTAATAATAAGGAGATTAACTTGATAAAATGGTGGTCAAATGGTGTGTTCAATTGGTAGCCAATCGGTGGCGAACGTTACCCGTCGGTTCTAGCCATTTTTCCTTAAATCGCGTATAATAGGGTTTTAACTTATTATTACCACTTCTAATCACACTCTTAATATCATCTAAAACACACGTTAAATCACCAAATTTGATCCCCATCCTATACCGGATAATCACACTACGGATAGGCGTAAATACCCTAATTCGCTCTAACTCGAAAACGAAAAGGAAAAACCCTTTCTTCTATATTCATTTGCACTTATTGTGGGGTGATTGGGTAGTGAGGTTATTATCAAACACCACTTTCTTAACGCTCAAATAAATTACTTAACGTTAAACAATAAGGGGGAGCAACGTTGGTGCTCCAGATCATGTCACGAACTCACGAAAGTGGTGGAGACGTTGGTTCCAGGTAAATAGTAGAGGAGACGTTGGTGTTCAGCACAAGACACCCCAAGAGCTCATTGAAGCCAAATCATGTCATGAACTCAGATGCGCACGCGCATGATATGCAATCGAGTAAATAATGCAAGAAACATTTCAAAAGTACTTTGGAAACAGTTTAGAATCACTCACCTCCACGGCTCAGAAACCATCCATCATATATCATTACCTTGCCCGAGTCCAAGCCCTAAATCACAAAGTCAAAGCAATCATACATTCTCAAAGTTCGGACAGCATTTCCCCATAAATGCTTCATTTCCAACCTACAATATATTACCAATCACACATACGGTTAATAAGCAATAAAATATATCCAATTAGGCCACAATATCCCTCAATCAAAGCTAATTAGAAGCTTAAGAGCCACCATTAGAAAAACCCCCAATTAAACCCTAGAAACTGGAATTCATTCCCTCAAGCGTAAATTTTTCCGCAACGATCGCAGTTAACGTATAAAAGTTCTATTTAACACCATTCGGAAAAATATCCATAAGTTAAGCTACCCTTATCGGATTGGAATGAAATTTATATTATTTCGAAGCTAAGACAAATACCTACAACTTTCATGAAGACCACTCAGTCTAGTTCTCACCCTAACTAGGTCAAATTTACCAAAACATCCCCCAGATTTTCCAGTTCGAAATTCACTGCAGAAATCAACTAGTAGTCCTGCTTTATTCACTCACATCTCAGCACACACAACACCAATTCAGGTAATTCCAAAGCCATTTGAAAGCTAAGATACAAGGCTATAATTCTCAAGAAGACATCATCAACCAATTCGGTAATATTCTTGGTCAAACTAACCACTTATAGAGGCTGATTTTCATTTTCGGACAAAAACAGGGTAGCAGGGGTATTGTGGTCTTTTTACAGGATACGTTGCTCCGATTGAGCTACAATTTTGCAGGCAACTATAAAACATCATTCTCTACAACTTTTTTGTTTTGTACTAAGCATAATTCGGCCTCTAACAAGGTGAAATAGAACCGGGCAGAAGCAGGGCAGGTTATCATCCAAGCTGGAATTCATGTATTCAAGTGCTAATCCTCCACAAAACAACATCTAAAACAACTAAAAACCACTAATAAGCAATGTATTGAAGTAAAGAGGATGTTCTTGGCAAAATACCTTAAAACCACAAGAAAGGTAGGAGCTTAATGGTTCCTTCTCCAAAATAACTCCACCAAGACCTTGAAACACCCTTAGCAAGTCACCTTTGTGGACAAATTCAAGATTTAATCGGTTGGTTTGCAAGATCTAAGCAAGAAATGAAGAATCAAAGTTGAAGGTTTCTTTCTTTTCACTCCCTAAGGAGTTCAGCCAAGAGAGCTTAAAATGAAGAAATAAATTGGCGAAAACTAGCTTTAAAAAGGTAAAATATCTTGGTCAAAAGTCTAAGAGTGAATAGGTTGGTGACACTTGTCACCTTTTGGTTTAAAACTTATCTTTTTGTCTCTCCAATACTAATCCATATAGGTAACATCTAATTATCTCCTAGCACCCTATAAAATAATATCATTTAATACAAAATTCCAACAAGTTGTCAAAAATATATCGCATTTACCGCACTAGCGGGTCCCACGTTGATAATACACTTCAAACTTAACGTGGACTAACTTGTATCAAGGAAATGATTTGAAAACTATATTCCCTTATAAAAATGTATAAGAAATGAATATAATGAAGAAAGGCATAAAATTGTAGACAGGGAAACAAAATAATGTCTAGAAAATATATAAAAATTTTCGGGTTCTCACACTCATCCTTTCGGGGCCGTCACAGCTTCCAAACCACAAAGCCGAGACACTAAATGGTTCAAGTGTCAAGGCTTTGGTCATATCACCTCTCAATGCGCCAACCAAAGGACCATGCTACTATTGCCAAATGGGGAGGTTGTATCGGATGAAGAGAAGAAGTGCCAAGGGATGCCGTCCCTTGAGGAGGAAGAGGTTGACTCAGACGAGGAGTTACCTACACATGAAGAGATCGGTTGTGTGACAGCCCCACCTCCCCCTAAGGCGAACCAGAGGGTTCGGCGGATCGCCTGCCCAGCTCTCGCCAGGACACAGTCGTTCACTACAGTCCTCAAATAATTTACAACATAAGTCTCAAATATACATCAGATGTTCCACAAATTTACATATCATAAGCGAAGCATCCACGCTTAGAATTAGTTTCCGCTTCATACATCCATGCGATCCTTAATACCAACTATACACGAGGAAGTTCAAAATTCATTCATGAATCAGTAATCAAATTTACGTTTATTGCACTCATGAGCCGGTGAAATCATTGTACTTAAACACCCAATGCTCAAATAGATTACTTAACGTTAAACAATAAGGGGGAGAAACGTTGGTGCTCCAGATCATGTCATGAACAATAAACAGGACTGGAGACGTTGGTGTTCAGCACAAGACTCCCCAAGAGCTCATAGAAGCCAAATCATGTCATGAAATCACATGCGCCCACACATGATATGCAATCGAGTAAATAATGCAAGAAACATTTCAAAAGAACTTTGGAAACAATTTAGAATCACTCACCTCCGCGGCTCAGAAACCATCCATCATATATCATTACCTTACCCGAGTCCAAGCCCTAAATCACAAAGTCAAAGCAATCATACATTCTCAAAGTTCGGACAGCATTTCCCCATAAATGCTTCATTTCCAACCTACAATATATTACCAATCACACATATGGTTAACAAGCAATAAAATATATCCAATTAGGCCACAATATCCCTCAATCAAAGGTAATTAGAAGCTTAAGAGCCACCATTAGAAAAACCCCCAATTAAATCCTAGAAACCGGAATTCATTCCCTCAAGCGTAAATTTTTCCGCAACGATCGCAGTTAACGTATAAAAGTTCCATTTAACACCTTTTGGCAAAATATCCATAAGTTAAGCTACCCTTATCGGATTGTAATGAATTTTATACTATTTTGAAGCTAAGACAAAGACCTACAACTTTCATGAAGACAACTCAGTCTAGTTCTCACCCTAACTAGGTCAAATTTACCAAAACAACCCCCAGATTTTCCAGTTTGAAATTCACTGCGGAAATCAACTAGTAGTCCTGCTTTATTCACTCATATCTCAGCACACACAACTCCAATTCAGGTAATTCCAAAGCCATTTGAAAGCTAAGATACAAGGCTATAATTCTCAAGAAGACATCATCAACCAATTCGGTAATATTCCTGGTCAAACTAACCACTTACAGAGGCTGATTTTCATTTTCGGACAGAAACAGGGCAGCAGGGGTATTTTGGTCTTTTTATAGGTTAAGTTGCTCCGATTGAGCTAAAATTTGGCAGGCAACTACAAAACATCATTCTCTACAACTTTTTTGTTTTGTACTAAGCCTAATTCGGCCTCTAACAAGGTGAAATAGAACCGGGGCAGAAGCAGGGCAGGTTATCATCCAAGCTGGAATTCATGTATTCAAGTGCTAATCCTCCACAAAACAACATCTAAAACAACTAAAAACCACTAATAAGCAATGTATTGAAGTAAAGAGGATGTTCTTGGCAAAATACCTTAAAACCACAAGAAAGGTAGGAGCTTAATGGTTCCTTCTCCAAAATAACTCCACCAAGACCTTGAAACACCCTTAGCAAGTCACCTTTGTGGACAAATTCAAGATTTAATCGGTTGGTTTGCAAGATCTAAGCAAGAAATGAAGAATCAAAGTTGAAGGTTTCTTTCTTTTCACTCCCTAAGGAGTTCAGCCAAGAGAGCTTAAAATGAAGAAATAAATTGGCGAAAACTAGCTTTAAAAAGGTAAAATATCTTGGTCAAAAGTCTAAGAGTGAATAGGTTGGTGACACTTGTCACCTTTTGGTTTAAAACTTATCTTTTTGTCTCTCCAATACTAATCCATATAGGTAACATCTAATTATCTCCTAGCACCCTATAAAATAATATCATTTAATACAAAATTCCAACAAGTTGTCAAAAATATATCGCATTTACCGAACTAGCGGGTCCCACGTTGATAATACACTTCAAACTTAACGTGGACTAACTTGTATCAAGGAAATGATTTGAAAACTATATTCCCTTATAAAAATGTATAAGAAATGAATATAATAAAGAAAGGCATAAAATTGTAGACAGGGAAACAAAATAATGTCTAGAAAATATATAAAAATTTTCGGGTTCTCACACTCATCCTTTCGGGGCCGTCACAGCTTCCAAACCACAAAGCCGAGACACTAAATGGTTCAAGTGTCAAGGCTTTGGTCATATCACCTCTCAATGCGCCAACCAAAGGACCATGCTACTATTGCCAAATGGGGAGGTTGTATCGGATGAAGAGAAGAAGTGCCATGGGATGCCGTCCCTTGAGGAGGAAGAGGTTGACTCAGACGAGGAGTTACCTACACATGAAGAGATCGGTTGTGTGACAGCCCCACCTCCCCCTAAGGCGAACCAGAGGGTTCGGCGGATCGCCTGCCCAGCTCTCGCCAGGACACAGTCGTTCACTACAGTCCTCAAATAATTTACAACATAAGTCTCAAATATACATCAGATGTTCCACAAATTTACATATCATAAGCGAAGCATCCACGCTTAGAATTAGTTTCCGCTTCATACATCCATGCGATCCTTAATGCCAACTATTATACACGAGGAAGTTCAAAATTCATTCATGAATCAGTAATCAAATTTACGTTTATTGCACTCATGAGCCGGTGAAATCATTGTACTTAAACACCCAATGCTCAAATAGATTACTTAACGTTAAACAATAAGGGGGAGAAACGTTGGTGCTCCAGATCATGTCATGAACAATAAACAGGACTGGAGACGTTGGTGTTCAGCACAAGACTCCCCAAGAGCTCATAGAAGCCAAATCATGTCATGAAATCACATGCGCCCACACATGATATGCAATCGAGTAAATAATGCAAGAAACATTTCAAAAGAACTTTGGAAACAATTTAGAATCACTCACCTCCGCGGCTCAGAAACCATCCATCATATATCATTACCTTGCTCGAGTCCAAGCCCTAAATCACAAAGTCAAAGCAATCATACATTCTCAAAGTTCGGACAGCATTTCCCCATAAATGCTTCATTTCCAACCTACAATATATTACCAATCACACATATGGTTAACAAGCAATAAAATATATCCAATTAGGCCACAATATCCCTCAATCAAAGGTAATTAGAAGCTTAAGAGCCACCATTAGAAAAACCCCCAATTAAATCCTAGAAACCGGAATTCATTCCCTCAAGCGTAAATTTTTCCGCAACGATCGCAGTTAACGTATAAAAGTTCCATTTAACACCTTTTGGCAAAATATCCATAAGTTAAGCTACCCTTATCGGATTGTAATGAATTTTATACTATTTTGAAGCTAAGACAAAGACCTACAACTTTCATGAAGACAACTCAGTCTAGTTCTCACCCTAACTAGGTCAAATTTACCAAAACAACCCCCAGATTTTCCAGTTTGAAATTCACTGCGGAAATCAACTAGTAGTCCTGCTTTATTCACTCATATCTCAGCACACACAACTCCAATTCAGGTAATTCCAAAGCCATTTGAAAGCTAAGATACAAGGCTATAATTCTCAAGAAGACATCATCAACCAATTCGGTAATATTCCTGGTCAAACTAACCACTTACAGAGGCTGATTTTCATTTTCGGACAGAAACAGGGCAGCAGGGGTATTTTGGTCTTTTTATAGGTTAAGTTGCTCCGATTGAGCTAACATTTGGCAGGCAACTACAAAACATCATTCTCTACAACTTTTTTGTTTTGTACTAAGCCTAATTCGGCCTCTAACAAGGTGAAATAGAACCGGGCAGAAGCAGGGCAGGTTATCATCCAAGCTGGAATTCATGTATTCAAGTGCTAATCCTCCACAAAACAACATCTAAAACAACTAAAAACCACTAATAAGCAATGTATTGAAGTAAAGAGGATGTTCTTGGCAAAATACCTTAAAACCACAAGAAAGGTAGGAGCTTAATGGTTCCTTCTCCAAAATAACTCCACCAAGACCTTGAAACACCCTTAGCAAGTCACCTTTGTGGACAAATTCAAGATTTAATCGGTTGGTTTGCAAGATCTAAGCAAGAAATGAAGAATCAAAGTTGAAGGTTTCTTTCTTTTCACTCCCTAAGGAGTTCAGCCAAGAGAGCTTAAAATGAAGAAATAAATTGGCGAAAACTAGCTTTAAAAAGGTAAAATATCTTGGTCAAAAGTCTAAGAGTGAATAGGTTGGTGACACTTGTCACCTTTTGGTTTAAAACTTATCTTTTTGTCTCTCCAATACTAATCCATATAGGTAACATCTAATTATCTCCTAGCACCCTATAAAATAATATCATTTAATACAAAATTCCAACAAGTTGTCAAAAATATATCGCATTTACCGCACTAGCGGGTCCCACGTTGATAATACACTTCAAACTTAACGTGGACTAACTTGTATCAAGGAAATGATTTGAAAACTATATTCCCTTATAAAAATGTATAAGAAATGAATATAATGAAGAAAGGCATAAAATTGTAGACAGGGAAACAAAATAATGTCTAGAAAATATATAAAAATTTTCGGGTTCTCACACTCATCCTTTCGGGGCCGTCACAGCTTCCAAACCACAAAGCCGAGACACTAAATGGTTCAAGTGTCAAGGCTTTGGTCATATCACCTCTCAATGCGCCAACCAAAGGACCATGCTACTATTGCCAAATGGGGAGGTTGTATCGGATGAAGAGAAGAAGTGCCAAGGGATGCCGTCCCTTGAGGAGGAAGAGGTTGACTCAGACGAGGAGTTACCTACACATGAAGAGATCGGTTGTGTGACAGCCCCACCTCCCCCTAAGGCGAACCAGAGGGTTCGGCGGATCGCCTGCCCAGCTCTCGCCAGGACACAGTCGTTCACTACAGTCCTCAAATAATTTACAACATAAGTCTCAAATATACATCAGATGTTCCACAAATTTACATATCATAAGCGAAGCATCCACGCTTAGAATTAGTTTCCGCTTCATACATCCATGCGATCCTTAATACCAACTATTATACACGAGGAAGTTCAAAATTCATTCATGAATCAGTAATCAAATTTACGTTTATTGCACTCATGAGCCGGTGAAATCATTGTACTTAAACACCCAATGCTCAAATAGATTACTTAACGTTAAACAATAAGGGGGAGAAACGTTGGTGCTCCAGATCATGTCATGAACAATAAACAGGACTGGAGACGTTGGTGTTCAGCACAAGACTCCCCAAGAGCTCATAGAAGCCAAATCATGTCATGAAATCACATGCGCCCACACATGATATGCAATCGAGTAAATAATGCAAGAAACATTTCAAAAGAACTTTGGAAACAATTTAGAATCACTCACCTCCGCGGCTCAGAAACCATCCATCATATATCATTACCTTGCTCGAGTCCAAGCCCTAAATCACAAAGTCAAAGCAATCATACATTCTCAAAGTTCGGACAGCATTTCCCCATAAATGCTTCATTTCCAACCTACAATATATTACCAATCACACATATGGTTAACAAGCAATAAAATATATCCAATTAGGCCACAATATCCCTCAATCAAAGGTAATTAGAAGCTTAAGAGCCACCATTAGAAAAACCCCCAATTAAATCCTAGAAACCGGAATTCATTCCCTCAAGCGTAAATTTTTCCGCAACGATCGCAGTTAACGTATAAAAGTTCCATTTAACACCTTTTGGCAAAATATCCATAAGTTAAGCTACCCTTATCGGATTGTAATGAATTTTATACTATTTTGAAGCTAAGACAAAGACCTACAACTTTCATGAAGACAACTCAGTCTAGTTCTCACCCTAACTAGGTCAAATTTACCAAAACAACCCCCAGATTTTCCAGTTTGAAATTCACTGCGGAAATCAACTAGTAGTCCTGCTTTATTCAGTCATATCTCAGCACACACAACTCCAATTCAGGTAATTCCAAAGCCATTTGAAAGCTAAGATACAAGGCTATAATTCTCAAGAAGACATCATCAACCAATTCGGTAATATTCCTGGTCAAACTAACCACTTACAGAGGCTGATTTTCATTTTCGGACAGAAACAGGGCAGCAGGGGTATTTTGGTCTTTTTATAGGTTAAGTTGCTCCGATTGAGCTAACATTTGGCAGGCAACTACAAAACATCATTCTCTACAACTTTTTTGTTTTGTACTAAGCCTAATTCGGCCTCTAACAAGGTGAAATAGAACCGGGCAGAAGCAGGGCAGGTTATCATCCAAGCTGGAATTCATGTATTCAAGTGCTAATCCTCCACAAAACAACATCTAAAACAACTAAAAACCACTAATAAGCAATGTATTGAAGTAAAGAGGATGTTCTTGGCAAAATACCTTAAAACCACAAGAAAGGTAGGAGCTTAATGGTTCCTTCTCCAAAATAACTCCACCAAGACCTTGAAACACCCTTAGCAAGTCACCTTTGTGGACAAATTCAAGATTTAATCGGTTGGTTTGCAAGATCTAAGCAAGAAATGAAGAATCAAAGTTGAAGGTTTCTTTCTTTTCACTCCCTAAGGAGTTCAGCCAAGAGAGCTTAAAATGAAGAAATAAATTGGCGAAAACTAGCTTTAAAAAGGTAAAATATCTTGGTCAAAAGTCTAAGAGTGAATAGGTTGGTGACACTTGTCACCTTTTGGTTTAAAACTTATCTTTTTGTCTCTCCAATACTAATCCATATAGGTAACATCTAATTATCTCCTAGCACCCTATAAAATAATATCATTTAATACAAAATTCCAACAAGTTGTCAAAAATATATCGCATTTACCGCACTAGCGGGTCCCACGTTGATAATACACTTCAAACTTAACGTGGACTAACTTGTATCAAGGAAATGATTTGAAAACTATATTCCCTTATAAAAATGTATAAGAAATGAATATAATGAAGAAAGGCATAAAATTGTAGACAGGGAAACAAAATAATGTCTAGAAAATATATAAAAATTTTCGGGTTCTCACACTCATCCTTTCGGGGCCGTCACAGCTTCCAAACCACAAAGCCGAGACACTAAATGGTTCAAGTGTCAAGGCTTTGGTCATATCACCTCTCAATGCGCCAACCAAAGGACCATGCTACTATTGCCAAATGGGGAGGTTGTATCGGATGAAGAGAAGAAGTGCCAAGGGATGCCGTCCCTTGAGGAGGAAGAGGTTGACTCAGACGAGGAGTTACCTACACATGAAGAGATCGGTTGTGTGACAGCCCCACCTCCCCCTAAGGCGAACCAGAGGGTTCGGCGGATCGCCTGCCCAGCTCTCGCCAGGACACAGTCGTTCACTACAGTCCTCAAATAATTTACAACATAAGTCTCAAATATACATCAGATGTTCCACAAATTTACATATCATAAGCGAAGCATCCACGCTTAGAATTAGTTTCCGCTTCATACATCCATGCGATCCTTAATACCAACTATTATACACGAGGAAGTTCAAAATTCATTCATGAATCAGTAATCAAATTTACGTTTATTGCACTCATGAGCCGGTGAAATCATTGTACTTAAACACCCAATGCTCAAATAGATTACTTAACGTTAAACAATAAGGGGGAGAAACGTTGGTGCTCCAGATCATGTCATGAACAATAAACAGGACTGGAGACGTTGGTGTTCAGCACAAGACTCCCCAAGAGCTCATAGAAGCCAAATCATGTCATGAAATCACATGCGCCCACACATGATATGCAATCGAGTAAATAATGCAAGAAACATTTCAAAAGAACTTTGGAAACAATTTAGAATCACTCACCTCCGCGGCTCAGAAACCATCCATCATATATCATTACCTTGCCCGAGTCCAAGCCCTAAATCACAAAGTCAAAGCAATCATACATTCTCAAAGTTCGGACAGCATTTCCCCATAAATGCTTCATTTCCAACCTACAATATATTACCAATCACACATATGGTTAACAAGCAATAAAATATATCCAATTAGGCCACAATATCCCTCAATCAAAGGTAATTAGAAGCTTAAGAGCCACCATTAGAAAAACCCCCAATTAAATCCTAGAAACCGGAATTCATTCCCTCAAGCGTAAATTTTTCCGCAACGATCGCAGTTAACGTATAAAAGTTCCATTTAACTCCTTTTGGCAAAATATCCATAAGTTAAGCTACCCTTATCGGATTGTAATGAATTTTATACTATTTTGAAGCTAAGACAAAGACCTACAACTTTCATGAAGACAACTCAGTCTAGTTCTCACCCTAACTAGGTCAAATTTACCAAAACAACCCCCAGATTTTCCAGTTTGAAATTCACTGCGGAAATCAACTAGTAGTCCTGCTTTATTCAGTCATATCTCAGCACACACAACTCCAATTCAGGTAATTCCAAAGCCATTTGAAAGCTAAGATACAAGGCTATAATTCTCAAGAAGACATCATCAACCAATTCGGTAATATTCCTGGTCAAACTAACCACTTACAGAGGCTGATTTTCATTTTCGGACAGAAACAGGGCAGCAGGGGTATTTTGGTCTTTTTATAGGTTAAGTTGCTCCGATTGAGCTAAAATTTGGCAGGCAACTACAAAACATCATTCTCTACAACTTTTTTGTTTTGTACTAAGCCTAATTCGGCCTCTAACAAGGTGAAATAGAACCGGGCAGAAGCAG
This sequence comes from Coffea arabica, assembly GCF_036785885.1. Lineage (NCBI taxonomy): Eukaryota > Viridiplantae > Streptophyta > Magnoliopsida > Gentianales > Rubiaceae > Coffea > Coffea arabica. The sequence continues at coordinate 33,586,411 of NC_092310.1, read as the reverse complement.
GGCAGGTTATCATCCAAGCTGGAATTCATGTATTCAAGTGCTAATCCTCCACAAAACAACATCTAAAACAACTAAAAACCACTAATAAGCAATGTATTGAAGTAAAGAGGATGTTCTTGGCAAAATACCTTAAAACCACAAGAAAGGTAGGAGCTTAATGGTTCCTTCTCCTAAATAACTCCACCAAGACCTTGAAACACCCTTAGCAAGTCACCTTTGTGGACAAATTCAAGATTTAATCGGTTGGTTTGCAAGATCTAAGCAAGAAATGAAGAATAAAAGTTGAAGGTTTCTTACTTTTCTCTCCCTAAGGAGTTCAGCCAAGAGAGCTTAAAATGAAGAAATAAATTGGCCAAAACTAGCTTTAAAAAGGTAAAATATCTTGGTCAAAAGTCCAAGAGTGAATAGGATGGTGACACTTGTCACATTTTGGTTTAAAACTTATCTTTTTGTCTCTCCAATACTAATCCATATAGGTAACATCTAATTATCTCTTAGCACCTTGTAAAATAATATCATTTAATACAAAACTCCAACAAGTTGTCAAAAATTATCGCATTTACCGCACTAGCGGGTCCCACGTTGATAATACACTTCAAACTTAACGTGGACTAACTTGTATCAAGGAAATGATTTGAAAACTATATTCCCTTATAAAAATGTATAAGAAATGAATATATTGAAGAAAGGCATAAAATTGTAGACAGGGAAACAACATAATGTCTAGAAAATATATAAAAATTTTCGGGTTCTCACACTCATCCTTTCGGGGCCGTCACAGCTTCCAAAGCACAATGCCGAGACACTAAATGCTTCAAGTGTCAAGGCTTTGGTCATACCGCCTCTCAATGCGCCAACCAAAGGACCATGCTACTATTGCCAAATGGGGAGGTTGTACCAAGGGATGCCGTCCCTTGAGGAGGAAGAGGTTGACTCAGACGATGAGTTACCTACACATGAAGAGATCGGTTGTGTGACAGCCCCACCTCCCCCTAAGGCGAACCAAAGGGTTCGGCGGATCACTTGCCCAGCTCTCGCCGGGACTCAGTCGTTCACTACAGTTCTCAAATAATTCACAATATAAGTCTCAAATATACATCAGATGTTCCACAAATTTACATATCATAAGCGAAGCATCCACGCTTAGAATTAGTTTCCGCTTCATACATCCATGCGATCCTTAATACCAACTATTATACAGGAGGAAGTTCAAAATTCATTCATGAATCAGTAATCAAATGTACGTTTATTGCACTCATGAGCCGGTGAAATCATTGTACTTAAACACCCAACGCTAAAATAGATTACTTAACGTTAAACAATAAGGGGGAGCAACGTTGGTGCTCCAGATCATGTCATGAACAATAAACAGGACTGGAGACGTTGGTGTTCAGCACAAGACTCCCCAAGAGCTCATTAACGCCAAATCATGTCATGAACTCACATGCGCGCACACATGATATGCAATCGAGTAAATAATGCAAGAAACATTTCAAAAGTACTTTGGAAACAGTTTAGAATCACTCACCACCACGGCTCAGAAACCATCCATCATATATCATTACCTTGCCCGAGTCCAAGCCCTAAATCACAAACTCAAAGCAATCATACATTCTCAAAGTTCGGACAGCATTTCCCCATAAATGCTTCATTTCCAACCTACAATATATTACCAATCACACATACGGTTAATAAGTAATAAAATATATCCAATTAGGCCACAATATCCCTCAATCAAAGTTAATTATAAGCTTAAGTGCCACCATTAGAAAAACCCCCAATTAAACCCTAGAAACCGGAATTCATTCCCTCAAGCGTAAATTTTTCCGCAACGATCGCAGTTAACGTATAAAAGTTCCATTTAACACCATTCGGCAAAATATCCATAAGTTAAGCTACCCTTATCGGATTGGAATGAAATTTATACTATTTCGAAGCTAAGACAAATACCTACAACTTTAATGAAGACCACTCAGTCTAGTTCTCACCCTAACTAGGTCAAATTTACCAAAACAACCCCCAGATTTTCCAGTTCGAAATTCACTGCAGAAATCAACTAGTAGTCCTGCTTTATTCACTCATATCTCAGTACACACAACTCCAATTCCGGTAATTCCAAAGCCATTTGAAAGCTAAGATACAAGGCTACAATTCTCAAGAAGACATCATCAATCAATTCGGTAATATTCCTGGTCAAACAAACCACTTACAGAGGCTGATTTTCATTTTCGGACAGAAACAGGGCAGCGGGGGTATTTTGGTCTTTTTATAGGTCACGTTGCTCCGAGTGGGCTAAAATTTTGCAGGCAACTATAAAACATCATTCTCTACAACTTTTTTGTTTTGTACTAAGCCTAATTCGGCCTCTAACAAGGTGAAATAGAACCGGGCAGAAGCAGGGCAGGTTATAATCCAAGCTGGAATTCATGTATTCAAGTGCTAATCCTCCACAAAACAACATCTAAAACAACTAAAAACCACTAATGAGCAATGTATTGAAGTAAAGAGGATGTTCTTGGCAAAATACCTTAAAACCACAAGAAAGGTAGGAGTTTCATGGTTCCTTGTCCTAAATAACTCCACCAAGACCTTGAAACACCCTTAGCAAGTCGCCTTTGTGGACAAATTCAAGATTTAATCGGTTGGTTTGCAAGATCTAAGCAAGAAATGAAGAATAAAAGTTGAAGGTTTCTTACTTTTCTCTCCCGAAGGAGTTCAGCCAAGAGAGCTTAAAATGAAGAAATAAATTGGCCAAAACTAGCTTTAAAAAGGTAAAATATCTTGGTCAAAAGTCCAAGAGTGAATAGGATGGTGACACTTGTCACCTTTTGGTTTAAAACTTATCTTTTTGTCTCTCCAATACTAATCCATATAGGTAACATCTAATTATCTCTTAGCACCTTGTAAAATAATATGATTTAATACAAAACTCCCACAAGTTGTCAAAAATATATCGCATTTACCGCACTAGCGGGTCCCACGTTGATAATACACTTCAAACTTAACGTGGACTAACTTGTATCAAGGAAATGATTTGAAAAATATATTCCCTTATAAAAATGTATAAGAAATGAATATATTGAAGAAAGGCATAAAATTGTAGACAGGGAAACAAAATAATGTCTAGAAAATATATAAAAATTTTCAGGTTCTCACACTCATCCTTTCGGGGCCGTCACAGCTTCCAAACCACAAAGCCGAGACACTAAATGCTTCAAGTGTCAAGGCTTTGGTCATATCGCCTCTCAATGCGCCAACCAAAGGACCATGCTACTATTGCCAAATGGGGAGGTTGTATCGGATGAAGAGAAGAAGTACCAAGGGATGCCGTCCCTTGAGGAGGAAGAGGTTGACTCATACGATGAGTTACCTACTCATGAAGAGATCGGTTGTGTGACAGCCGCACCTCACCCTAAGGCGAACCAAAGGGTTCGGCGGACCGCCTGCCCAGCTCTCGCCGGGACTCAGTCGTTCACTACAGTTCTCAAATAATTTACAATATAAGTCTCAAATATACATCAGATGTTCCACAAATTTACATATCATAAGCGAAGCATCCACGCTTAGAATTAGTTTCTGCTTCATATATCCATGCGATCCTTAATACCAACTATTATATAGGAGGAAGTTCAAAATTCAATCATGAATCAGTAATCAAATGTACGTTTATTGCACTCATGAGCCGGTGAAATCATTGTACTTAAACACCCAACGCTAAAATAGATTACTTAACGTTAAACAATAAGGGGGAGCAACGTTGGTGCTCCAGATCATGTCATGAACAATAAACAGGACTGGAGACGTTGGTGTTCAGCACAAGACTCCCCAAGAGCTCATTGAAGCCAAATCATGTCATGAACTCAGATGCGCGCGCACATGATATGCAATCGAGTAAATAATGCAAGAAACATTTCAAAAGTACTTTGGAAACAGTTTAGAATCACTCACCTCCACGGCTCAGAAACCATCCATCATATATCATTACCTTGCCCGAGTCCAAGCCCTAAATCACAAAGTCAAAGCAATCATACATTCTCAAAGTTCGGACAGCATTTCCCCATAAATGCTTCATTTCCAACCTACAATATATTACCAATCACACATACGGTTAATAAGCAACAAAATATATCCAATTAGGCCACAATATCCCTCAATCAAAGCTAATTAGAAGCTTAAGAGCCACCATTAGAAAAACCCCCAATTAAACCCTAGAAACCGGAATTCATTCCCTCAAGCGTAAATTTTTCCGCAACGATCGCAGTTAACGTATAAAAGTTCCATTTAACACCATTCGGCAAAATATCCATAAGTTAAGCTACCCTTATCGGATTGGAATGAAATTTATACTATTTCGAAGTTAAGACAAATACCTACAACTTTCATGAAGACCACTCAGTCTAGTTCTCACCCTAACTAGGTCAAATTTACCAAAACATCCCCCAGATTTTCCAGTTCGAAATTCACTACGGAAATCAACTAGTAGTCCTGCTTTATTCACTCACATCTCAGCACACACAACTCCAATTCAGGTAATTCCAAAGCCATTTGAAAGCTAAGATACAAGGCTATAATTCTCAAGAAGACATCATCAATCAATTCGGTAATATTCCTGGTCAAACTAACCACTTACAGAGGCTGATTTTCATTTTCGGACAGAAACAGGGTAGCAGGGGTATTTTGGTTTTTTTACAGGCTACGTTGCTCCGATTGACCTAAAATTTTGCAGGAAACTATAAAACATCATTCTCTACAACTTTTTTGTTTTGTACTAAGCCTAATTCAGCCTCTAACAAGATGAAATAGAACCGGGCAGAAGCAGGGCAGGTTATCATCCAAGCTGGAATTCATGTATTCAAGTGCTAATCCTCCACAACACAACATCTGAAACAACTAAAAACCACTAATAAGCAATGTATTGAAGTAAAGAGGATGTTCTTGGCAAAATACCTTAAAATCACAAGAAAGGTAGGAGCTTAATGGTTCCTTCTCCTAAATAACTCCACCAAGACCTTGAAACACCCTTAGCAAGTCGCCTTTGTGGACAAATTCAAGATTTAATCGGTTGGTTTGCAAGATCTAAGCAAGAAATGAAGAATAAAAGTTGAAGGTTTCTTACTTTTCTCTCCCTAAGGAGTTCAGCCAAGAGAGCTTAAAATGAAGAAATAAATTGGCCAAAACTAGCTTTAAAAAGGTAAAATGTCTTGGTCAAAAGTCCAAGAGTGAATAGGATGGTGACACTTGTCACCTTTTGGTTTAAAACTTATCTTTTTGTCTCTCCAATACTAATCCATATAGGTAACATCTAATTATCTCTTAGCACCTTATAAAATAATATCATTTAATACAAAACTCCCACAAGTTGTCCAAAATATATCGCATTTACCGCACTAGCGGGTCCCACGTTGATAATACACTTCAAACTTAACGTCGACTAACTTGTATCAAGGAAATGATTTGAAAACTATATTCCCTTATAAAAATGTATAAGAAATGAATATATTGAAGAAAGGCATAAAATTGTAGACAGGGAAACAAAATAATGTTTAGAAAATATATAAAAATTTTCGGGTTCTCACACTCATCCTTTCGGGGCCGTCACAGCTTCCAAACCACAAAGCCGAGACACTAAATGCTTCAAGTGTCAAGGCTTTGGTCATATCGCCTCTCAATGCGCCAACGAAAGGACCATGCTACTATTGCCAAATGGGGAGGTTGCATCGGATGAAGAGAAGAAGTACCAAGGGATGCCGTCCCTTGAGGAGGAAGAGGTTGACTCAGACGATGAGTTACCTACACATGAAGAGATCGGTTGTGTGACAGCCCCACCTCCCCATAAGGCGAACCAAAGGGTTCGGCGGACCGCCTGCCCAGCTCTCGCCGGGACTCAGTCGTTCACTACAGTTCTCAAATAAATTACAATATAAGTCTCAAATATACATCAGATGTTCCACAAATTTACATATCATAAGCGAAGCATCCACGCTTAGAATTAGTTTCCGCTTCATACATCCATGCGATCCTTAACACCAACTATTATACAGGAGGAAGTTCAAAATTCAATCATGAATCAGTAATCAAATGTACGTTTGTGAAGACCCGAAAAATTTCTTATTTTATCGAATATTAATGGTTTCATTAAGTATTTATCCACCTATTTTCCCCAAATAATTTATTACGACCATTTTAAATCCATTCGTATGGAATAATGTCTTCATTGTGTTTTTAAAATGTCCCGTTAACAACTTCAATTTTCGGAAGGATTGTTTAAGTGCGAGATAGTGAACACGAGTGTTTCGAGGTGATATTATATTCGAGAGCATGATTATCCTGGGGAAATTAAGAACGGACAATAGCAGATTAAGAAAAGTTAATCGAGAATTAAAGGTGAATAAGTTCTAAGTGAGCATATACTACTCACGCGTGGATAGTTTTCCAAAAGACGCATGGATACAAATTTATTGGAGATTTGAGGAGTTAATACTCGACTCATGTGAGGACTCGTAAAAACTATTATTTTATTTAAACCTAATTTATGGCTTAATAAATTATTTAATTGGATTTTTGCCACGAGGAATATTTTCTAGTCTAATTGGACATAAATACATAGTAATATAACTTCGTTATATTTTTAAAGTGACTCGTTTCAAAAATTAATTTCCTGGAGCGCGTTTAGTAAAAATAGTGAGTAGTGCTTGGAGATTTTACCGCGTAGAAACACAATAAGTTTGGAATATTGGAAACTTGTACTGTGGTTCTAAAATAGGTAATATTATGAATAAACACTCAAGTGATAGTTAGTAGTGCAATCGTTATAAGAATTTCTCGGAGGTTTCGCGTTATAGCGTTAAATTTGACGGTACGCGTTTTCACACGCGCGACTTTATTTGAGGGACTTTAGACCCTTATTTCGGGACAATTAAGAGTGAATAATATTTACATGAATATATATGCATTGGAGGTTCAGTGCACTAGTGAACCAAACGCGCGAGAAAATCGAGCCTAAAACGTGCCAAACGAGCCCTAATGTGAGTTGACTTTGGAGTGATTGTGCACCACTCATTTAATCTTCTCTTGAAAGCTAACTTGGATCAAAATTCACTCTCTCTTCTCTCACCAAGACAGCCGGCCAACATCTCCTCTCTCACTCACTCTCTTGCTTCACAAATTTCTTCACTAAATCAACCCAAAACCTCAACCAATCTTCACCAAACTTGGAGATCATCTAGCAAACTACTTGGAGGTTGGATTTAGCTAACAAAAGGGCTGCATTTTCACGGTTTCTTGGAGCATCTTGAGGACCGAAATTTCTGGTTTGGAGCAACAAGGAGGTATAACCTCATCCTACACCTTAATCTTGGTTTATGATGGTAGAAATGCATCCTTAAGCTATTGCATGTGTATGGGTGTCTTGACATTGGTGTAAAATTTGAAAAGTGGGCTCTATGGATTCCCACACTTGGGTTGTTGCTGATTTGATGATTGATGGTGGTTATATTGTTGGTTTAGTGGTTAAAATGATGGATTAGTGGTGGGTAATTGATAGAAACTTCATTGGGTGCAAGAAGCAAAAATTTCCGAAAATACCCCTGTTTTGTTCGGCCACTATAAGGCCAATTTTTGGTGAATTATTGGCATTAACCTGATGTTTATATGTTATATTAGATGTGTGAAAAATTTCATTGAAAAATAATAAGGTTTGGTTGGGCAAATGAATTTTTTTGGGGAAACTAGCAAATCTGGAAACTGTTCACGTATGGCTCAGACCAGCGGTGGTGTTTTGGCTATAACTCTGTCCTCGGGTGTCAAAATCATGTGCCGTCAGTGGCGTTTGAAACTAGACATCCCAGGCTTTAATTTGAGATAAAATGCACGTTCTGATTCCTTGTGAGTGAGCCGAACCAAGCGTTTTAAGACCACTGTCCTGTTTCTCGGAACTGCTGGAATGGTCTGTAGAGGCAGCAACTTGAGGCTCAATTTCGAGCTGGTTGCTTGCCAAATTTTGAAATGATTTCTTCTGTGAACTTTTATTCCTATGAATGTATTTTCCAACGCCATAAACCACACTCCATTCCGAGTTAAATTGAATGTGTTGTGACCAAAATAAGAAGACTGCCCTGTTTTGGAAAAACGTAACATTTGGACTGGTTTTGGACAAAAACCGTGAGTGATCTTATTAATTGAAATTTCGAGGCTAAACCATTACCAAAGGTATCATGGTTGTATCTTAGACCTTTATTTCACAAATGAACCATGGTTGGATAGCTTTCTTGGTTAAACGATTTGAATTTTGGAAATGAAAGTCAAAAGGCAGATTGCCTTAGAAATTTTCTGAAACTTTGGATGATTAGTTAACTACCTTCCCGAGGGTATTTTTCCCTGAATTTTGACAGAGAGATACCTTCCATATAGTATTGAAATACTGCCAATTTTGGTGTCAATCCAAGTTCGTTTCGATACCTAATTAAATTTCTAGAGTTGGAGGTTCAAATCTGGAAAATTCTTCTCCAGTCTTGAATTTTCCCCAACTTTGAGCTACCGTATCTCGGTACTCAAAACTCCGATTCTTGATCCGCTTGCTTTGCTATACACCTCACTTGCAACTCTAATTGGGTTACAAATTTCAGAGGCCGGTTTGCAACGTGTAAATCGTGCCGAATTTTCAAAGTTGGCCGAAATCCAACTTAATGCTGCCTTGAAACCAAGTCTGCACCTTCAAGCCCATTTTTGAGCACTTTCCACTTCGATTCATGGAAAAGTGTCTTCTAGGAACTTATAGTACTTTCTAAGAGGTTTCCAACGGTATAAAGTTTTCCAATTTTCGACTTGTACCGAGTGAGTTACGATTTTTCAAAGATTCATGATAAAGCTGAAAATTTTCCAATTTCAAAGAAATAGAGTTTTCAAGAACTCTTTACACTTTTGATATTATCTAAACGTTTTGCCCACGATTTTCATGATAAAAACTCAACTAATATTATACTTCATAAAACGCAAGTTGAACCTCGATTTACGAGTAATTGAGGTTCATTTTTGTGAAATATTCCTTAGATCGTACTAATGTACAATCTTACTTGATAATTGAGATACTTGAGTAATTATCCACCATTAACTGCCAGGCACACAAGGAGACCTTCAAGAGGATCTCACCGTGGACACTTGAACTCCAGCGAATAATCTTTATTAAATTGCTCGGTGAGTGTCAAGTGTGTGAATCTTTGATACTTGCTTAATTGTGGTAATTATTAGAGATTTTAAAAATAAGGGCGGGTGTGTACTTTATCGCATCCGTTCTGATTTCAAATGAATGAATGAAATGCAATGCTATGTAATGGTTACATATGTCGTTGGAGTGAACCTCCTCGACTTCCAAATGAATGGGGGACGCCCAAACTCATAGGCCGACCTTGAACTCGAGCCGGCAATGGGCTTGGTCGGGAACTTGGGCGAGCCATGAGATTATAAGCTCGACCTAATAAGAGATCCTGCTTGGCATACTCGTAGAGTATCGCCTTATAACAAACTTGTGGGCCCTTGGGGTGTACGGTGGACGGAGGGAAGTAAGTGGTGATCTACGGAAATGGAAATACCGACCCGGTTGACAGGAGGGTCAATGCGGGAAGGTATACGAATGACATCGGCAGAGCGAGTGGAACTTAGCTCCTGAGAGCTACTATATCCTTGAATTGTTTCTGATTATTTTTCCTGCTCAAATGGTACTTTATTGAAATATCACGGTTTTATTTGATAAAGCTGAGATTGCTATTTGAACAATGTGCTTGCATGTGTGTCCTTGGCCTCACGAGCGTTTTGCTCACCCTGTAGATTTGTTTTCCTTAACAGGACTGGAAATGGAGTTAACGCGGAGAAATCTCCTTTTGGATATATTTTGTTTTAGGGTTTCAGGTGTATTTTGGCTTGACCCCTTTATGATTGTACTTTGGAAGTTTAATGTATCATTCGGATATCTGTGATGTATATTTTGAAATTTAAGTTGTATTATGAACGCACGACGTGCGGGTGGCAAGCTGATAGGTACCTTGTGATGTGACCATGAAAACTGTCACAGTTGGCATCAGAGCCATATGCTGACAGGTTGGGTAATGGATGGATATTGTTAAGCATGAACGTTTCCGCACTATATGTATTCGTACTAATTTGATTTTGATATCTAGTATCGCTTTAAGGTTGAACGTTTATTGCTTAAGTCCTAGCGAGAGCTAGGCAGGCGTTCCGCGGATACCCTTTGGTGCGCCTTAGGGAGAAGTGGGGGCGTCACAACGTTTATTGCTCTCATGAGCCAGTGAAATCATTGTACTTAAACACCCAACGCTCAAATAGATTACTTAACGTTAAACAATAAGGGGGAGCAACGTTGGTGCTCCAGATCATGTCATGAACAATAAACAGGACTGGAGACGTTGGTGTTCAGCACAAGACTCCCCAAGAGCTCATTAAAGCCAAATCATGTCATGAACTCACATGCGCGCACACATGATATGCAATCGAGTAAATAATGCAAGAAACATTTCAAAAGTACTTTGGAAACAATTTAGAGTCACTCACCTCCGCGGCTCAGAAACCATCCATCATATACCATTACATTGCCCGAGTCCAAGCCCTAAATCACAAACTCAAAGCAATCATACATTCTCAAAGTTCGGACAGCATTTCCCCATAAATGCTTCATTTCCAACCTACAATATATTACCAATCACACATACGGTTAATAAGTAATAAAATATATCCAATTAGGCCACAATATCCCTCAATCAAAGCTAATTAGAAGCTTAAAAGCCGCCATTAGAAAAACCCCAATTTAACCCTAAAAACCGGATTTCATTCCCTCAAGCGTAAAATTTCTGTAACGATCGTAGTTAACGTATAAAAGTTCCGTTTAACACCTTTCGGTACAATATCCATAACTGGAGCTGCCCTTATCGGATTGAAATGAATCTTATGGCGTTTTGAAGCCAAGACATATACCTGCATTCCTTATGAAGACATCCAAGGCCAAATCATGCATTTTCATTCTCAAAAATGGAAATTTCCACGAAAACAGAAATCTGGGCGCGGAACAGGGTTCATGGACAGTCAAGATTATTTTGGTCATTTCACATGCTACAGTGCTCGAATCGAGCTAAAATTTTGCAGGTAGTTAGTTAACACCATTTTCTACAGCTTTTATATTTTAACATAAGCCTGAATCGGCCTTTAACATGCTCGAATAAATCCGGTTAGAACAAGGCAAATGTAAACCCGAAACCTGGAATTTCGTATCAAACCAGAAATTTTCCCCAACCAACTTCAACTAACATATACAAGCTTCATTTTACACCATTACTAGCCATCATACCATGATCAAACCATGATCCTCATACAAAACAGAAAAATAACAATAATAAATCAAAATTCATCAAACCTTCACTTCCAACCATAAACAAACCATAATCACACCATATATATGTCATCATATTAAACCACTAAAGCCACCAATTGAACATAATCAAAGCTAAAGGAAAGATTCTTAACAACTCACCTTGTAACCTCAAGACAACAAGCAACTTAGCACCTTTGCTTCTCAAACCACTTCACCACTCACCATAATCCTACCAAGAGAAAGGTTTTTATGGAGCAAATCAAAGTTTTAACGGTTGGTTTGTGAGATCAAGGCAAGAAATGGAAGAAACAAGTTGAGAGCTTTCTTTTCTTTTCTTGTTGAGAGGGCTGGCCAAAGGAGCTAAAAATGAAGAAATAAATTGGCCAAAATTAGCTTTAAGAAAGTAAAAATATCTTGGTCAAAAGTCCAAGGATGAATTGAATGGTGACACTTGTCACCTTTTAGTTTAAATCTTATCTCTTTGTCTCTCAAATACTAATCCATATAGGTAACTTCTAATTATCTCTTAGCACCTTGTAAAATAATATTGTCGCACCCCATTTTTTTATAAGAAAAATAAAAGACGAGTTTAGAAAAATGGCTTTTGATTCAATTTTTGGTTGGAAAATGAATTTTTGATTTAAAAAGAAAATAAAAAACATGGGTTTAAATGGGACATGAAAATGCGACGATTTGACCCAAAATATAGTTTAAAAAGGGTTTTTTTAATGAAAAATGGAGTCGCCACTTGGTATAGAGCTAAGGTGTACCAAGTCACCAAAAAATGAATTTTAAACAAAAAAGTAGAAAACCCTTTTTAAACGACTCCAAGTCTACGAAAATCAGAGAAAAAGATTCGGGAGTCACATTTGAAGAAAGGGAAGGCAAGGATTGTGAGAACCCGTAAAACCCTAATTATTTTTCCTAGGGTTTTAGTTCCCTTAATTGCATAAATTTTGCATTTTCTGGTTTAGAAATATTTTTTCTGGTAGATTTTATGCGTAATTATAGTTTTTAGTTGATTTTTTCTAGCATTGGTGAGTTTTAGAAAATTAAGAATGTATTTTGGACGTGGGACCCACTAGTGCGAAAAGTTCGGAAAAATTCGGCCAATTAGGTTAAATTCCGGATACTGTGTAAAATTTATCGGGTGTTAATAGATAAGTAGAGTGTGTGAAATGATTGATGTGAGAGAAGAAAGAAAGGATAGGAATGCATTTAATGAGGTGACAAGTGTCCCATTCTCATTGGTTGGACTTTAAGAATTACTATTCACTTTCTTGACTTTTTTGACCAAAGGATTAAATATCTCAAAATTGCCCAAAAATCACCATTTTCTTCTCCATGTTGGCCGGCCCTCCTAGCTCAAGAAGGAAGGAAATTTCTTCAACTTTCAAGCTTCCATTTCACTCAATCTTCCAAGAACAAAAGCCTACACTAGGTTCCACTCCATAAAATCTTTCCTTCTAGTGCTAGTAAGTGTCTTAGTGAAGTTTGTTTGAAGGTCTAAGGTGGCCAACATCCCTCTCTCTCTTGATTTCTTGGTAAGTGATGCTTGAACACCCTACTACCTCTAATGATGCTTATTTTGTGCTTAATGGTGGCATGAGTGATGGAATATGTGATTTATTTCTTTATTTGGAGTGATTTGGTGGAATTTTCCAATTTATGATGAATTTTCTGGTTTAATATGATCTTGATGTTGTGGCCTTGTATGATGAATGGTAATGGTTTAAAATGACTCTAGTAGGTGTGAATTGTTGATAAATGCAATCAATTTTGGATTTGGATGGAAAAATGGAAAGTTAGGGTTCATAAATCCCTAATTCTGTCCGGTTTTGGATCATAGGGTTAGAGGCCGAATTGGACTTTTCTCAAAACATGAAAGTTGTAGGTATTGATGAGTTTGAGGTGCCTGTAAAATTTCAGGTCATTTGGCTTAGTGTAGAGTGAGTTATGTCGGAATTACTGTAGCTGTTCTTCTTTGGACAGAATGCGAAAACTGCGTTGGTATTTGGCTATTTTGGCTGGAATTGGTTTGGATTTTGAAGTTGGTGTCTTCTGATGAAATGTATCTGGATGTCTTAGCTACAATATGCCTTTGGAATTTCGGCATTTGGACCTATATAGACTGAGTTATAGTAATTACAGTTTTGTGTGATTTGCAAACCTGTTTTGGTCATTCTGGTTTAGTATTTGGCATTTTTGACCTAGTTAAGCTAGGAACTGGATTGAGTGACCTTCTACATTGTTGTAGCCCTGTTTCATAGCTTCGAAACGGTGGGTCTTACACCCCCATCCGATAATCGTAGTGAAATTGACGCCATTACCGCAAAGTAAGGACAAAACAGTTTTATTTTCAGGGCCAAGGCTAAAGCCATTGTTTGAATTTCTGGTGTGCTATAATGCTTGTATATGCTTATGAAACCCTATTGGGGTTGTGATTGGCATTGCTTTATGACTCGTTATTGAGTCTCATTGTACTTGCTTATGTGTTCTAGGGCGTGACGGTGGTTCACGACATTCCCCTGACGGAAGTGCGTGACATAGCACTTAATTGCTTAGTGAGTATACTACTCACTTACTTGTTATAATGTGGCTTTGTTCCATGTGTATTTGATGCCTTGAAAGCTTAATTGGTTATTGGAAGTGATTGAGGTGAGGGTGTACTTGACCGCCCTCACCCCTTGTAATTTCCTTCATGGCTATTTACTGTTTTACTGAAATACTGCAATTGTTATATGAGATACTGAATTCCATGCATGGAAACTGATTTGGTGTCGTTTGGGACGATTGTCCAACGGCTTTACTGTATCACTGAGCTCAACCCCGTTTGGTAGTCAATTGGATCGAGTCGGCGAGGGCTTGGTCGTGAAAATTGTCATGCCACGGGGACTGTACTGAGGAACCTTGTAGTAATGAGACTCTTGGTTCCGGTATACTCCAGTATTACCAAAATGACTGAATGGAGTGCGTGCCCGGTTGGGGTATGTTGGGTGGAAGGAATGGAAGTAAAGTGAGGTCTACGGTTTGGTACTTTTAACATTGACGGAGGGTCAATGAGGTTGGATCAAGAATGCAAGCGTGGACATGGGCTCTTGAGAGCCGACCGTATCCTTTTACCATTTTGGTTCATTGCTTATTTGTGTACTTTAAGTGATCGGTTATGCTATATGCTATTGGTTGCTAATGTGATAGTTGCTCACTGGGCTTTAGCTCATTCCGTGTCATTTGTTTTCCTTACAGGAAAATGAAACTTTTGGAAAAGATTGTGATAGTTGGATGACAAGTTAAGCTCTTGTACATGTATTTTTGAATAGCTCCTTGAGGGTAAAAAACCCTAAGTGTTTTGATTCCACCAATGTTTGGTGTGTAAATGGCTTTTGGTACATGTATGAACTAGACGAATATCTTGGTTTGCCGTTTGGCTTGTAAATGTTGATTTCCAATGTATATATATGCTTGGCCGTGGTTTGGATAAATTTCGGCTTCGATTTTCATTTTTTTTTTATTTGGTGATTTTGACTTGTTTGCGCGCAATGGTAAGTTCCGGAACGTAATAGATCGACGTAAACTGAACCGTTAGTCCTGGCGAGAGCTGGGCAGGCAGTCCGCTAACCCCTTTGGTTCGCCTTAGGGGAAGGTGGGGCTGTTACAAGTGGTATCAGAGCCACGTCGCGTGGTCTCTGCGCGGAGTGAGACTGGGCCAAGTGGTGTTGTGGTCCTAATTTCATGAATATGTCTAAGTGCTCGTTTGAGCGTAAGTTATGAACCGGGCATGTGATAAGTGTATGAATCATTATTATGGGACTCGAGGAAGCTAGGTATGTATGTCGGGTAGGAATCTTTAACAAGGATGGTTTACTCTTGGGACCGGCCGGCTCGAGATGTGAATTATCTTAAACGAGATTCTTGCGCCCGGATACGAAAGATATGAAGGCCTAGGTTAGAAAGGGTTTGGTGAACTAGAAAGGTGATTCTATGGAACTTCGTGTGGTTTGTTTGGGTGTGGTTAAGCGTGATCGACCTTGATTAAGATATAAATATATGGACGAAGCCCTAGAAGGGAAAAAGCTTTTCGTGAGTTCTTTTGCACTTGTGACCTAGTTGTTTAAAGTACTTTTGAGGACCCTATTGTGTCATGCAATGACTTCATATGTACTTGACTGACCGTTCCGTATGATTGCTTAACCTGGTTATGTGATCTATGTATACATGTTATGTGTCTAAATGCTCTTCGCAGTAAATGTTTGAGTTGCTTATTCTTGTTTCATTGTTCTTGTCTGGTGCTACGGAAGGAAGGGTTAGGTGCCCTTTAACAGTGTATTTATTTGATGACCTAGATTGACTTAGATTGATGGAAGGCACCCGAAGTGGTCGAGGCCGTGGATGCAGGGGTAGACAACCCACACCGATTAGGGGTACGGGGGAAACCTCTACTGGGCCCAATCCTGAACCACAAGCCGACCCCACTGTTCAAATAGCTGCTGCTATGCAGCAAATGACCAATTTACTAGCACAAGTAGTGCAACAACAGGGCCAGAACCCAAACCCTAATCCCGGAAACCCCGGTAACCATATCGAGAGCGAGGATAGAGCTCTCGAACGTTTTCAAAAGTTTTCCCCGCCAAAGTTTGTTGGGGGACCCGACCCTGACGTTGCTGAGAAATGGCTTGAGAAGATGGTAGATATATTTGCCGCTCTACACTACCCAGACGAACGGCAGGTGACTTTTGCCGTGTTTCAACTTGAGGGAGCAGCCCGTTCCTGGTGGAACGTAATTAGACAGAAATGGGAGCGGGAGCAGACGCCTAGGACTTGGGTGAACTTCATCCGAGAATTTAATGCCAAGTTTTTCCCTCCTCTAGTCCAGGAGAGGAAGGAGGATGAGTTTATCCGGCTCCGGCAAGGGGCTCAGACTGTGGCGGAATATGAGAGTCAATTTACCCGCCTGTCCAAGTTTGCGCCTGAACTAATCATGACTGAACAACGACGGGTTAGGCGCTTCATTCAGGGTTTGAACGTTGAGATCCAGAAAGACCTCGCGGCGGCTCAAATCACTACGTTTAGCGAGGCAATGGAAAAAGCCCAACGAGTTGAAAGTGCACGAATGCAGGTCCGAAAGTTCCAGGCTAAGAAACGCGGATTTCCTGGAAGTAGTTCGGGGCAGGGGGATGAAAGTACCCCTCCCAAGTTTGGACGAGGAACGGGAGGAGTAAGGATGCCGGGAGTGTCACCGGAGAGGCCGTCAAGAGGAGGCTCGGCTTCTACAGCACGCGGACCCTGCGGGTATTGCGGAAAATTAAACCACTCAGAGGATAACTGCTGGAGGAAAGGAGGAAAATGCTTGCTCTGTGGGAGTGCCGAACATCAAATTGCTAACTGTCCAGCTCGCCTGCGCGAGCGGCAAGGGACTCTGCCACCAAACACGACCCACCCTGACCGGTCGAAGGGGGACAAGGATGGATCGAAAGTGTCCTCTCGGGTGTACTCCTTAGAACAACATCAAGGCTTTGACCCATTAGAGGACGTGGAAGGTAAGAATTTACTGAACCTGGCCAGTGAAGGGGCACAGATTTGTTAGCAAAGTATAAAGCTCAATTTAATCCCGGAGTAGTGAATGATAAGGAATTTCGAGGACGAAATTCTTTTAAGGGGGAGAGAGTGTGAGAACCCGTAAAACCCTAATTATTTTTCCTAGGGTTTTAGTTCCCTTAATTGCATAAATTTTGCATTTTCTGGTTTAGAAATATTTTTTCTGGTAGATTTTATGCGTAATTATAGTTTTTAGTTGATTTTTTCTAGCATTGGTGAGTTTTAGAAAATTAAGAATGTATTTTGGACGTGGGACCCACTAGTGCGAAAAGTTCGGAAAAATTCGGCCAATTAGGTTAAATTCCGGATACT
Organism: Coffea arabica; assembly: GCF_036785885.1. Taxonomy (NCBI): domain Eukaryota; kingdom Viridiplantae; phylum Streptophyta; class Magnoliopsida; order Gentianales; family Rubiaceae; genus Coffea; species Coffea arabica. The sequence goes on along the minus strand of NC_092310.1, from coordinate 33,569,127 downwards.
GTGTAAAATTTATCGGGTGTTAATAGATAAGTAGAGTGTGTGAAATGATTGATGTGAGAGAAGAAAGAAAGGATAGGAATGCATTTAATGAGGTGACAAGTGTCCCATTCTCATTGGTTGGACTTTAAGAATTACTATTCACTTTCTTGACTTTTTTTACCAAAGGATTAAATATCTCAAAATTGCCCAAAAATCACCATTTTCTTCTCCATGTTGGCCGGCCCTCCTAGCTCAAGAAGGAAGGAAATTTCTTCAACTTTCAAGCTTCCATTTCACTCAATCTTCCAAGAACAAAAGCCTACACTAGGTTCCACTCCATAAAATCTTTCCTTCTAGTGCTAGTAAGTGTCTTAGTGAAGTTTGTTTGAAGGTCTAAGGTGGCCAACATCCCTCTCTCTCTTGATTTCTTGGTAAGTGATGCTTGAACACCCTACTACCTCTAATGATGCTTATTTTGTGCTTAATGGTGGCATGAGTGATGGAATATGTGATTTATTTCTTTATTTGGAGTGATTTGGTGGAATTTTCCAATTTATGATGAATTTTCTGGTTTAATATGATCTTGATGTTGTGGCCTTGTATGATGAATGGTAATGGTTTAAAATGACTCTAGTAGGTGTGAATTGTTGATAAATGCAATCAATTTTGGATTTGGATGGAAAAATGGAAAGTTAGGGTTCATAAATCCCTAATTCTGTCCGGTTTTGGATCATAGGGTTAGAGGCCGAATTGGACTTTGCTCAAAACATGAAAGTTGTAGGTATTGATGAGTTTGAGGTGCCTGTAAAATTTCAGGTCATTTGGCTTAGTGTAGAGTGAGTTATGTCGGAATTACTGTAGCTGTTCTTCTTTGGACAGAATGCGAAAACTGCGTTGGTATTTGGCTATTTTGGCTGGAATTGGTTTGGATTTTGAAGTTGGTGTCTTCTGATGAAATGTATCTGGATTTCTTAGCTACAATATGACTTTGGAATTTCGGCATTTGGACCTATATAGACTGAGTTATAGTAATTACAGTTTTGTGTGATTTGCAAACCTGTTTTGGTCATTCTGGTTTAGTATTTGGCATTTTTGACCTAGTTAAGCTAGGAACTGGATTGAGTGACCTTCTACATTGTTGTAGCCCTGTTTCATAGCTTCGAAACGGTGGGTCTTACACCCCCATCCGATAATCGTAGTGAAATTGACGCCATTACCGCAAAGTAAGGACAAAACAGTTTTATTTTCAGGGCCAAGGCTAAAGCCATTGTTTGAATTTCTGGTGTGCTATAATGCTTGTATATGCTTATGAAACCCTATTGGGGTTGTGATTGGCATTGCTTTATGACTCGTTATTGAGTCTCATTGTACTTGCTTATGTGTTCTAGGGCGTGACGGTGGTTCACGACATTCCCCTGACGGAAGTGCGTGACATAGCACTTAATTGCTTAGTGAGTATACTACTCACTTACTTGTTATAATGTGGCTTTGTTCCATGTGTATTTGATGCCTTGAAAGCTTAATTGGTTATTGGAAGTGATTGAGGTGAGGGTGTACTTGACCGCCCTCACCCCTTGTAATTTCCTTCATGGCTATTTACTGTTTTACTGAAATACTGCAATTGTTATATGAGATACTGAATTCCATGCATGGAAACTGATTTGGTGTCGTTTGGGACGATTGTCCAACGGCTTTACTGTATCACTGAGCTCAACCCCGTTTGGTAGTCAATTGGATCGAGCCGGCGAGGGCTTGGTCGTGAAAATTGTCATGCCACGGGGACTGTACTGAGGAACCTTGTAGTAATGAGACTCTTGGTTCCGGTATACTCCAGTATTACCAAAATGACTGAATGGAGTGCGTGCCCGGTTGGGGTATGTTGGGTGGAAGGAATGGAAGTAAAGTGAGGTCTACGGTTTGGTACTTTTAACATTGACGGAGGGTCAATGAGGTTGGATCAAGAATGCAAGCGTGGACATGGGCTCTTGAGAGCCGACCGTATCCTTTTACCATTTTGGTTCATTGCTTATTTGTGTACTTTAAGTGATCGGTTATGCTATATGCTATTGGTTGCTAATGTGATAGTTGCTCACTGGGCTTTAGCTCATTCCGTGTCATTTGTTTTCCTTACAGGAAAATGAAACTTTTGGAAAAGATTGTGATAGTTGGATGACAAGTTAAGCTCTTGTACATGTATTTTTGAATAGCTCCTTGAGGGTAAAAAACCCTAAGTGTTTTGATTCCACCAATGTTTGGTGTGTAAATGGCTTTTGGTACATGTATGAACTAGACGAATATCTTGGTTTGCCGTTTGGCTTGTAAATGTTGATTTCCAATGTATATATATGCTTGGCCGTGGTTTGGATAAATTTCGGCTTCGATTTTCATTTTTTTTTTATTTGGTGATTTTGACTTGTTTGCGCGCAATGGTAAGTTCCGGAACGTAATAGATCGACGTAAACTGAACCGTTAGTCCTGGCGAGAGCTGGGCAGGCAGTCCGCTAACCCCTTTGGTTCGCCTTAGGGGAAGGTGGGGCTGTTACAAGTGGTATCAGAGCCACGTCGCGTGGTCTCTGCGCGGAGTGAGACTGGGCCAAGTGGTGTTGTGGTCCTAATTTCATGAATATGTCTAAGTGCTCGTTTGAGCGTAAGTTATGAACCGGGCATGTGATAAGTGTATGAATCATTATTATGGGACTCGAGGAAGCTAGGTATGTATGTCGGGTAGGAATCTTTAACAAGGATGGTTTACTCTTGGGACCGGCCGGCTCGAGATGTGAATTATCTTAAACGAGATTCTTGCGCCCGGATACGAAAGATATGAAGGCCTAGGTTAGAAAGGGTTTGGTGAACTAGAAAGGTGATTCTATGGAACTTCGTGTGGTTTGTTTGGGTGTGGTTAAGCGTGATCGACCTTGATTAAGATATAAATATATGGACGAAGCCCTAGAAGGGAAAAAGCTTTTCGTGAGTTCTTTTGCACTTGTGACCTAGTTGTTTAAAGTACTTTTGAGGACCCTATTGTGTCATGCAATGACTTCATATGTACTTGACTGACCGTTCCGTATGATTGCTTAACCTGGTTATGTGATCTATGTATACATGTTATGTGTCTAAATGCTCTTCGCAGTAAATGTTTGAGTTGCTTATTCTTGTTTCATTGTTCTTGTCTGGTGCTACGGAAGGAAGGGTTAGGTGCCCTTTAACAGTGTATTTATTTGATGACCTAGATTGACTTAGATTGATGGAAGGCACCCGAAGTGGTCGAGGCCGTGGACGCAGGGGTAGACAACCCACACCGATTAGGGGTACGGGGGAAACCTCTACTGGGCCCAATCCTGAACCACAAGCCGACCCCACTGTTCAAATAGCTGCTGCTATGCAGCAAATGACCAATTTACTAGCACAAGTAGTGCAACAACAGGGCCAGAACCCAAACCCTAATCCCGGAAACCCCGGTAACCATATCGAGAGCGAGGATAGAGCTCTCGAACGTTTTCAAAAGTTTTCCCCGCCAAAGTTTGTTGGGGGACCCGACCCTGACGTTGCTGAGAAATGGCTTGAGAAGATGGTAGATATATTTGCCGCTCTACACTACCCAGACGAACGGCAGGTGACTTTTGCCGTGTTTCAACTTGAGGGAGCAGCCCGTTCCTGGTGGAACGTAATTAGACAGAAATGGGAGCGGGAGCAGACGCCTAGGACTTGGGTGAACTTCATCCGAGAATTTAATGCCAAGTTTTTCCCTCCTCTAGTCCAGGAGAGGAAGGAGGATGAGTTTATCCGGCTCCGGCAAGGGGCTCAGACTGTGGCGGAATATGAGAGTCAATTTACCCGCCTGTCCAAGTTTGCGCCTGAACTAATCATGACTGAACAACGACGGGTTAGCCGCTTCATTCAGGGTTTGAACGTTGAGATCCAGAAAGACCTCGCGGCGGCTCAAATCACTACGTTTAGCGAGGCAATGGAAAAAGCCCAACGAGTTGAAAGTGCACGAATGCAGGTCCGAAAGTTCCAGGCTAAGAAACGCGGATTTCCTGGAAGTAGTTCGGGGCAGGGGGATGAAAGTACCCCTCCCAAGTTTGGACGAGGAACGGGAGGAGTAAGGATGCCGGGAGTGTCACCGGAGAGGCCGTCAAGAGGAGGCTCGGCTTCTACAGCACGCGGACCCTGCGGGTATTGCGGAAAATTAAACCACTCAGAGGATAACTGCTGGAGGAAAGGAGGAAAATGCTTGCTCTGTGGGAGTGCCGAACATCAAATTGCTAACTGTCCAGCTCGCCTGCGCGAGCGGCAAGGGACTCTGCCACCAAACACGACCCACCCTGACCGGTCGAAGGGGGACAAGGATGGATCGAAAGTGTCCTCTCGGGTGTACTCCTTAGAACAACATCAAGGCTTTGACCCATTAGAGGACGTGGAAGGTAAGAATTTACTGAACCTGGCCAGTGAAGGGGCACAGATTTGTTAGCAAAGTATAAAGCTCAATTTAATCCCGGAGTAGTGAATGATAAGGAATTTCGAGGACGAAATTCTTTTAAGGGGGAGAGAGTGTGAGAACCCGTAAAACCCTAATTATTTTTCCTAGGGTTTTAGTTCCCTTAATTGCATAAATTTTGCATTTTCTGGTTTAGAAATATTTTTTCTGGTAGATTTTATGCGTAATTATAGTTTTTAGTTGATTTTTTCTAGCATTGGTGAGTTTTAGAAAATTAAGAATGTATTTTGGACGTGGGACCCACTAGTGCGAAAAGTTCGGAAAAATTCGGCCAATTAGGTTAAATTCCGGATACTGTGTAAAATTTATCGGGTGTTAATAGATAAGTAGAGTGTGTGAAATGATTGATGTGAGAGAAGAAAGAAAGGATAGGAATGCATTTAATGAGGTGACAAGTGTCCCATTCTCATTGGTTGGACTTTAAGAATTACTATTCACTTTCTTGACTTTTTTGACCAAAGGATTAAATATCTCAAAATTGCCCAAAAATCACCATTTTCTTCTCCATGTTGGCCGGCCCTCCTAGCTCAAGAAGGAAGGAAATTTCTTCAACTTTCAAGCTTCCATTTCACTCAATCTTCCAAGAACAAAAGCCTACACTAGGTTCCACTCCATAAAATCTTTCCTTCTAGTGCTAGTAAGTGTCTTAGTGAAGTTTGTTTGAAGGTCTAAGGTGGCCAACATCCCTCTCTCTCTTGATTTCTTGGTAAGTGATGCTTGAACACCCTACTACCTCTAATGATGCTTATTTTGTGCTTAATGGTGGCATGAGTGATGGAATATGTGATTTATTTCTTTATTTGGAGTGATTTGGTGGAATTTTCCAATTTATGATGAATTTTCTGGTTTAATATGATCTTGATGTTGTGGCCTTGTATGATGAATGGTAATGGTTTAAAATGACTCTAGTAGGTGTGAATTGTTGATAAATGCAATCAATTTTGGATTTGGATGGAAAAATGGAAAGTTAGGGTTCATAAATCCCTAATTCTGTCCGGTTTTGGATCATAGGGTTAGAGGCCGAATTGGACTTTGCTCAAAACATGAAAGTTGTAGGTATTGATGAGTTTGAGGTGCCTGTAAAATTTCAGGCCATTTGGCTTAGTGTAGAGTGAGTTATGTCGGAATTACTGTAGCTGTTCTTCTTTGGACAGAATGCGAAAACTGCGTTGGTATTTGGATATTTTGGCTGGAATTGGTTTGGATTTTGAAGTTGGTGTCTTCTGATGAAATGTAGCTGGATGTCTGAGCTACCATATGCCTTTGGAATTTCGGCATTTGGACCTATATAGACTGAGTTATAGTAATTACAGTTTTGTGTGATTTGCAAACCTGTTTTGGTCATTCTGGTTTAGTATTTGGCATTTTTGACCTAGTTAAGCTAGGAACTGGATTGAGTGACCTTCTACATTGTTGTAGCCCTGTTTCATAGCTTCGAAACGGTGGGTCTTACACCCCCATCCGATAATCGTAGTGAAATTGACGCCATTACCGCAAAGTAAGGACAAAACAGTTTTATTTTCAGGGTCAAGGCTAAAGCCATTGTTTGAATTTCTGGTTTGCTATAATGCTTGTATATGCTTATGAAACCCTATTGGGGTTGTGATTGGCATTGCTTTATGACTCGTTATTGAGTCTCATGTACTTGCTTATGTGTTCTAGGGCGTGACGGTGGTTCACGACATTCCCCTGACGGAAGTGCGTGACATAGCACTTAATTGCTTAGTGAGTATACTACTCACTTACTTGTTATAATGTGGCTTTGTTCCATGTGTATTTGATGCCTTGAAGGCTTAATTGGTTATTGGAAGTGATTGAGGTGAGGGTGTACTTGACCGCCCTCACCCCTTGTAATTTCCTTCATGGCTATTTACTGTTTTACTGAAATACTGCAATTGTTATATGAGATACTGAATTCCATGCATGGAAACTGATTTGGTGTCGTTTGGGACGATTGTCCAACGGCTTTACTGTATCACTGAGCTCAACCCCGTTTGGTAGTCAATTGGATCGAGCCGGCGAGGGCTTGGTCGTGAAAATTGTCATGCCACGGGGACTGTACTGAGGAACCTTGTAGTAATGAGACTCTTGGTTCCGGTATACTCGAGTATTACCAAAATGACTGAATGGAGTGCGGGCCCAGTTGGGGTATGTTGGGTGGAAGGAATGGAAGTAAAGTGAGGTCTACGGTTTGGTACTTTTAACATTGACGGAGGGTCAATGAGGTTGGATCAAGAATGCAAGCGTGGACATGGGCTCTTGAGAGCCGACCGTATCCTTTTACCATTTTGGTTCATTGCTTATTTGTGTACTTTAAGTGATCGGTTATGCTATATGCTATTGGTTGCTAATGTGATAGTTGCTCACTGGGCTTTAGCTCATTCCATGTCATTTGTTTTCCTTACAGGAAAATGAAACTTTTGGAAAAGATTGTGATAGTTGGATGACAAGTTTAGCTCTTGTACATGTATTTTTGAATAGCTCCTTGAGGGTAAAAAACCCTAAGTGTTTTGATTCCACCAATGTTTGGTGTGTAAATGGCTTTTGGTACATGTATGAACTAGACGAATATCTTGGTTTGCCGTTTGGCTTGTAAATGTTGATTTCCAATGTATATATATGCTTGGCCGTGGTTTGGATAAATTTCGGTTTCGATTTTCATTTTTTTTTTATTTGGTGATTTTGACTTGTTTGCGTGCAATGGTAAGTTCCGGAACGTAATAGATCGACGTAAACTGAACCGTTAGTCCTGGCGAGAGCTGGGCAGGCAGTCCGCTAACCCCTTTGGTTCGCCTTAGAGGAAGGTGGGCTGTTACAAGGATAAGAATCCAAGGCACCCTTTCAACCTAGCCAAGGTTAGTTGCGCGATTTAATCAAAGATTTTCTTATTTTACCCTTAAGATTTATCACATTTGGATGTACTATATGCATGCAAACCCTAGACCTAAGAGGGTATCGGGGGGTCGAAATTTATCTTCAAAACTTACTTGGCACCAATCACATTGATTGTGATACCCAATAAAGACTCTTCGAAGAAGTCACGAATAATGCAAGTCATGAGACTCGAAAGAAAGAAAAAGTAAAGAAAATAATAATATACAAATGTGTATGAGCTAAAGGAATGCATCATAATGGGTGCGGGGGACTTATACTCGTGACTTTCAATGTTCCCTTGAATAGAGGGAATACAAGCGTGCTAAGGCTAGAAAGCCAAACTCGTCCATATCCCATACGCAAGGGGTTTTCCTAATCTAGCATGCAAATGATTTAACCTAGTTTCTATTTCTTAAATGAAATGCAAGTCTAATGTTATGTTTTCATACAAAGGGGTAAGGAATATATATATATAAGGGAAAATACGGAATAAGGGATATAAGTAGAAGGGAATATGGGATAAAGGGTGTACATATATAAGAAAGTGTCATGCAACATAGTAAAACCCTAAAAAGTGAAAACATGCATGAGATAAAGTGATTTTATCACACAACCACGATCTAACGCTCGAGGGGCTCCTAAGGGTCTAGCGGTGGACTAGCCCATGTCTACAATTTCCCACTAGCATTGGACTAGTGAGAAAAGTCGGAACAAAGGGCCACAACTAGCGTTGGACTAGTGTGGATTCGAGAAATTGACCACAACTAGCATTGGACTAGTGTGGTGACATCACACATTGGTTACAATCAAATAAATCATGTAAGACCTAATAAAAGCATGTAAACACATAAATCACATATAGCACATAACACATAAGCATGATATCTAGATGCAAGACCCTAAGAAAGCGGTAACACATAGCACATTGACATGCAAAACACACATAAGGCAAATAAAGCAAATAAAGCCCTAACTATTATATTCGGGAGAAGCCCTACTACAATCTAAGGGGAAAAGAATAAAATAAAATAAAATAATTAAATCCCTATCTATTACAACTTTGGCATTCAAGTACCTTTCAAATGATCGAAATTGAGCTAAAATAAATATACAAAAACTAAAGCCAATAAATCACATAAATAAATAAAAACATTCAAGAGGACATGCAGTTTAAACATGTAAAGTCACGTAGGCACATAGGGTCAAATAAAGTGAGCAATAAGGAATAGAGTGTACCTCCCTTGAATTGGGGCCCTAATGGAGTGAAATCACTTATTTACCCTCCAAATAATAAAAGAGTCAAGGCATCACTTTAATCAAGAAATAATCACACGAAATGGGAATAAACATGAGATTGAATCAATCCAAGCATTCAAATAAACTAAACAACTCATATTCATCAAATTGAAACAAACAAGGACCCAATTGAAACAATTAAAGAAGTCTAAGGGGCCAATTTATTATTATTATTATAAATACTAAGGGTCTAAAGGAAGATAAATTAAAATTAAGAGCTTAAGGTGAAACCTACCAATCAAATGATAAAGTTCACAAAAGTTCACCTACCAATCAAATGATAAAGTTCACAAAAGATGAATGAAACCTATTGGCTATAATTAAACAAGAAAAATTACTCAAAATTTCATTAAAATTCAAGTCCAAACTAAAAATGATCAAAAATCGTTAGATCCTCAAATTCACTCTAAAAATCACAAATAATCTATCAAACAATCATATTAAACCGTATCAAGTGAAATCAACATTTAGAAGGGACCAAAATGATTGATTTTTCCATTTTTCGGGCCATAGTAGCATTAAATGAAACTCAAGGGGGTTAAAATACAAGTTATGAAAACCTTTTGCATGCATGCAACGAAAGAAGCATTCATCTGCAACATTCATTCGAAGCTTTCTGCAACTTCAAGCTCTCAAAATGCAGATTTTTATACAAAGACTTCAAACAACAACTGGCAAAGACACTCAACTCCTCTTGACAACTAGACACTTCGATTAACACAACCCAAACAATGAACACTAAACCATTAAAGATCGAATGAGGAAACAAATGGAAGACATATATGGAGCAACAGAAACAAACACCAGCTTTCTAAGTTTCTTGAATGCAACTTCATTATTTAACTAAGATGTCTATGCAAAGTAACCCAACGAAGCCTACTGAATCATCAATCAAAAACCCAAATGCTATACCTTCAATCCATCCTACCATTCCCAAAAATACATTCGTGCGTTTCTAACACATCCAAAAATACAACTAGTTATGAAAAACTGTAGCCAAGACGCAAAAGAAAGAACCCGCGACAAACATGCGCATGATACACCAATTGGCAAACAAAACAGAAACTTCGAACAAAACAAGAACCTTAGCAACAAAGCAAATGACCATTGCTGCAATAAAACAGACAGCTCCAACCTTGTTGCTGCAATTTTCTTAGCAACCTTATCATTGATCATTTAGACACCAGATTTAACTAGCAAAATAGATGACTAAACTAGTTTTGGTGGGCTGCTGCGGGGAGCAGGGAAAACAGCAAAACATAAAGATGAAATGCAGCTTATCAAGAACCCAGAAAATTTTACAGCCCAACATTCATTATGTTCACCATGAACGCACGCTTAGACAAGCAACAAAGGAAATTCGGGGATAGAGAGGGGCCAAAACATGCATTTTCAAAACATTTCACGGAGCCCAGGCTAGGAGTTCATCTTATTTACCAGTTTTCCCAAACATAAAACAAAAGGAATATGAGCATTGTTTGCAAGAAAACAAAGTAGACATCACTCATTCTCACGGCAAAACACCAAACGAAAGTTTCACAGATTTCTCCACTCCAAGGAAGTCACGGTTAGTCTTAAAATTATCAGAAAACCCAGAAACTTCCACCCACTCAAATAAAACAGTAATTTTTCAGAAAAAACGTAGGAAATCCACCAAGACACTGCGATAAAAACACAACAGAGAGCCTCAAGCATCCATACTTAAAAACTGAAATTTGAAGGCAGAAAAATAGCTTACAAAGTTCTGCAGATGATGATGGTGAATTCGTGAGCTTGAGAACCGCTGCACTTCCTTGCTGATTCTCAAAGAACAGCACCAGATCTGCTTCCTCCTTTGGCTTTTCTTCTTCGCAGCTTTTCCCAAACTTTTTCTCCACCCGAAGCTCTTTCGGCCTCTCTATCTCCCCCTTGTCCACCAGCCCCTCTAGTTTTTTTTCCTCTCTTTGCTCTATTCCCTTCAGCTGAAAGCCTCTCTCGATCTCCTACCTCTCTCCTCCCTTTCTTGTTACCCATAGCTTTTCCCTCTGGTTCTCACCAAAGCCCTCTCTTTTCCCGTTGTTTCCCTTTTTTCGTTCTTTGCTCAGCCGCCCGCCTCACTCTCCTGATTCTCTCTATCAAAACCTTCCCCCCTCTCTATGCTTTTTCTGCCTCTCCTACCTCTCTCGTTCTTTCTCTCTAACCGTCTGTCAAACCCCTAACTCTCTTCTTCTAAAAATCTAGCCGTCAACCTTCAGCCCCCCTTTTCTCTTGTCCGAAAACCCTTTTTTCCATTTTTACCCTCTCCGCCGTCACCCCAGTCTCCTTCAGCCGTCACCAGAGTCCCCTTTTGCTAGCTGCGTTTTCAAGCATTTAAAGGAACCCAAAACCTAAACCTACGATGGAAGGCTGAGATTTCAAACCCCAAAATGGGCTTATGTGACCTGCTCTTGCCCCTTTGATCCCGCTGTTATTCTTGGTTTTGATGATCACAAAAACTTTGAAATGTTTATCTAACTCTCTTCAAATGTAAGTGTTTTTTGCCTATCAAAGAATCAGGTACGAATATGTCAAGAAATGAAAATCAACCAAAAGAAGAAGCAAAAACAGGACACTCATGTCGGACGTCCGAAAGGAATCTGTGGGACATCCGAAAGGATAAAGAACATCAAGAAGGAAGCTCTGTTGGACTCTCATAAGGAAGCGTTGGACTTCCGGAAGGATCGGACGCACGCCTCGGACACACATCAACCGCGTCGGACGTCTGAAAAATTCCAAGAAGACTTGCCAACTCTCTGACGACGATCGGACGCTGATGCTGTCGGACGATAAAAACTCATCGGACGTCCGAACTACAACTTGGCTGTTTTCGGACGATAGGTTCAGACGATGATTTGGTCGTCGGACGTCCGACAGCCCCAACGGCTAGTTGACTCTTCATCTGCCTTCTATCCGTTGGAAGCATTAATGAATCCCATTTTTGGTCCTCTTCAAATACAAACTGTTCTGAACCAAGAAGTGACTTTTGCACACTTTGTTTACAAGATCTCAAGAGATATTTTAGCTAGAAAATAATCTCCAAAGCTAGATTTGTTCTCTAAGTGGTGTGAATTTCTTGTGAGCATTTCTCTTGTGGTTGAAAGTTTCATTAGTGTAGCTTTGTTGAGGGTTTTCTGAGTGATTGTAAAACTTCTTAGCTTGACTAAGTGAGGCTTAGGGCAAGGAGGAAGTGCTCCCTCCATTGTACATCTAGTTGATCATCTTTCATCAAAGAGAAGTTGGTCAACCTAGTGATTGGTCTTCAAGTTTGAGGAAAGCTTGGTAGACAATCGGTTTGATATTCTATCTTATTCTTTTTGTTTAATAAAATTCTCATTGCTTATCCATACTTGTTTTTCTAATCAACATTGCTCTCTTCTTCTAATCTACTTGGTTGATCATTACTAGAAAAGAAGGTAAATTTTTATTAAAGAAAAAGTGCATAAATTTGATTAAGATTTTAATCAACCTAATTCACCCCCCTCTTAGGTTGTCTTTGGGGCTTACAATTGGTATCAGAGCTTGGCCTCCTAGAGATTAAGTTCAAGCGGCATGGAGTAAAGATGACAACCAGTCATGCTATGTTTGTTGAGGGGCAATCTGTTACTAGGCCTCCCATGTTTAGTGGCTCCAATTATGTTAGCTGGAAAGAAATGATGATTATCTTTTTGCAATCTATTGATATTGAGCTATGGTTTATTGTGAGTGAAGGACCGCATGAAGCTAACTTTCTTGATGCAGATACAGGTTTGTATCGGCCAAAAACGAGAGTTGAAATGAATGCTCAAAATAGGACTAATCTCACATTGAATGCCAAAGCCATGAATGTTCTTTATAGTGCCTTAGATTCAAATGAATCAATTAGAGTAAAAGGCTGTAAATCGGCCAAAGAAATGTGGGATAAGCTAAGAGAAATCCATCAGGGTGGTGACAACGTGAGAGAACAGAAAAAGGCTATCTTGGTCACAAAGTATGAATCATTTAAAATTGAACCTCTTGAGGATATTGACAAAATATATTGCAGGTTCAATGACTTGATCAAAGAGTACACCTTGGGAGAGAAGAACAGGAAAATTCTCAATGCATTGGGCAAAGAATGGAAAAATAAAGTGACTGCAATAGAGGAGGTTAAGGATTTAAATTCTGTGCCTATTGAATCTCTCATTAACTCACTAACCTCTTATGAGTTGAAATTGAAATCTAAAGTGCAGGAGGAAGAGGATGCTAGAGCAAAGAGAAACATTGCTCTAAAGACTACTCAAGGTGAAGATGATCCATCTCACTTGGATGATGAAGACTCGGATGGTGATGATAATGATCTTGCTCTCATCACAAGAGGCTTCAAGAGAATCTTGAATAGAAGGAAGTTTAGAAGGGGAGGACCTAGCAATCAATTTCAAAATTATTCATCAAATGCAAGGAACAAAGAAAAACAAGAATTCAACAAGAAGCAAGTGGACAAATGCTATGAATGTGGACAGCCTGGACACTATGCAAACGAATGCCCCATGAAGAAAATGAAAGATGGGAAAGCTGATCGAAAGCCAAGATTCAACAACTTCCAGATTACTTTGAATGAATGCAACTCCGAAGGGAAAGTTGAAGAAGAGGAAGAATCAGCTCAAATGGCCTTCATGGCTATTGGAGATAATGAGGTAACTTCCATACACTCTCAATCTGAAAGTTATGATGAAGAAGATGATGATCTTGAATCCTTTGTTGAAAAACTACATAATGCCTTGAAGAAATCTTATGATAAAAACAAGCAACTAAAACAGAAAATTGCTTTTCTCATTCATGAAAATGCAAGTCTTCTTCAACAAAATAAACAACTAAAGACTGACAATGAATGTCTTGTAAGAGCCGGAGTTGATGTTCAAAATGAGCTTGATAGAAAGACAAGTATTTGTGAAATGCTGAAGGAAAGACATGGTGATTTGAAGAAAAGAATGGACAACTTGGATGAGACTTTGACAGCAAGATAGCAAGATTTTCTCAAAAAGAACATGTCATCTACCTTTCTTACTGCTCATCAAAGAACATTAGCACACAACAAAAATACACATGGTTTCACAACATATAGAAGAAGTGGATTGAGATATGTCAAACCATTACATGTTAAGGACTCTTCCATTATGTGTGGTTTTTGTTGTCAAAAAGGGCATTTGAAAGGAGATTGCTATGTGAAAAGAAATCTGAACAAAGGGATGAGATGCGTGTGGTTAGTTAGACACAATGCTAACTATTGTGGACCCAAAAATTAAAAAGGGTACCAAACACTTTCTCTTTTCAGGAAAAAGGCTCAAACGAGTCCAAATGGTTTATTGATAGTGGCTGCTCAAGGCATATGACCGGTGATCCCTCTTTGTTCATAAAACTAAAATCAAAATCAAGTGGAAAGGTGACATTTGGTGATGATGTGAAAGTTAAGACAATTGGAATAGGTGATGTTGGTAAGGATGGTGAAACTTTTGTTCATAATGTGCTCTTAGTTGATAACTTAGGTTATAACTTGCTTAGTGTTAGTCAATTGTGTGATAAAGACTTGAATGTGTTGTTTAAAAAGCATGAATGCATTGTGCTTGATTCCAAATATAATGTTGTGTTCAAAGGTAAGAGGTTTAACGACATATATATTGTGGTTCTTGATAAAATTGATTCATCTAGTTTCAAATGTCTTAAAGCTTCAAATGAAGATCCTTGGTTGTGGCATAGGAGACTTTGTCATTTTAACATGGATTTACTAAAGGAAATTTCGAAAAAGGAACTGGTTAGAGGCTTGCCAAAAATCTGTTTTGAAAAGGATAAAATTTGTGATGCATGTCAATTTGGAAAGCAAACAAAAGTTTCTTTTAAACCAAAAAAGTGTGTATCAACTTCTAAACCTTTAGAACTCTTGCATCTTGACTTATTTGGTCCTACTCAAATCACTAGCTTGGGAGGTAAGAAATACTGCTTTGTGATTGTGGATGATTATTCTAGATATACTTGAGTGATATTTCTTGCTCATAAGGATGATGCCTTCAAAAATTTCACTTCATTGTTTGCTAAAGTGCAAAATCTGCTTGGTTTAAAAATTGTTAGGATTAGAAGTGATAATGGAATGGAATTCAAGTATTGTGGTTTTCCAGAATTTTGTGATCATAATGGCATAACACATGAGTTTTCTATTGCAAGAACTCCACAACAAAATGGTGTTGTAGAAAGGAAAAATAGGACACTACAAGAGGCTGCTAGAACTATGTTAAGTGAATGTAGTTTGCCAAAATACCTTTGGGCTGAAGCGGTAAACACTGCATGTTATGTGATGAATAGAATCCTTTTGAGACTCATTTTGAATAAAACATCTTATGAACTGATTTTTTATAAGAAACCTACGGTTGGATATTTCAAAGTCTTTGGTTGTAAATGTTTTATTTTAAATTTAAAGGAACATCTTGGTAAGTTTGAGAAAAAATCTGATGAAGGAATATTTCTGGGATATTGTGAGAACAAAAGAGGATATAGAGTCTTTATGTGAGAACCCGTACTTTTCCCATTTTCTAGGGTTTTATTTATTTAATGGTTTGTTTTCTGCATTTTCTTTATTTTCTTTAGTAGGAAAATTTTCTAGATATTTTTAATGAGTAGATATAGTTTTTAGATGATTTTTCTAGTATTGGATAGTTTTTGAAAAATTAAGGATATATAACGGACGTGGGACCCACTAGTGTGAAAAGTTCGGAAGAATTAGGCCAATTAGGTTAAGTTTGGGATACTGGTGGAAATTTATCGGGTGTTAAGAGATAAGTAGAGGTTGAAATGTGATTGATGTGAGTGGGAACAAAAGGATAGAGATTCTTTAAGGAGGTGACAAGTGTCACTTTGTGAGTGGTGGCACTTGTTAGAAAACTATTCACCTTTTTGACTTTTTACCAATTGACTTAAATATCTCAAAAAATTACCAAAAATTCACTCTTGTCTTCACCTTCTTGGCCGGCTCTCTCTCTAAGGAAAAGGAAGAAAACTCTTCAAGATTTTGCTTCCATCTTGCTTAAGTGTAACCATCCAACCATTTGATCTTGTTTCTACTCCATAAAACCTCTCCATTTGGTGGTAGTAAGTTATTTGGTGAAGTGTTTGGGGAAGCTAAGGTGACAAGCAACTCTTCCTTTCTTGTTTACTAGGTGAGTGGTGATTGAATCTTCTCCTTCACTTAATGAAGCTTAATTAGTGCCTAGTGGTAGTTAAAGTGATGAATTTTGTGGTTTATTTCTTGGTTTGAGATGAATTGGTGAAGTTTTCAATTTATTGATGATTTTTCTGGTTTAACATGATCATGATGTTGTGGCTATCTATGATGGTTGGAAATGATGTTTAATGACTCTAGTAGGTGTAAATGAGTGGTAATTGCAACCAATTTCTGGTTTGGTAGGAATTGTAGAAAGTTAGGGTTTCATTGGGAACTTTCTTTCCGGTTTTGTATCTCCTGGTTAGAGGCCGAATTGGACTTGGCTTAAAACATGAAAGTTGTAGGGAATGATGTTTTCTAGTTGCCTGTAAAATTTCAGCCCAATCTGAGCTCGGTAGCCTGAGATAAGTTAGAAATACCGAGACTGGTCTAGGAAGGGGGGTGCTGCGAACAGGGTTGCCTTTTCACTCAATTTGACCGTGACTTTTCCCCCTGATCCTCACCGAATTAGATTTTGGCCAAAACATGAAAGTTGTAGCCAAGGCTATAAACTAGTTTCCTGTAAATACTCAGCTTGATCCGACCACTGTAGCATGTGAAATGACCGAAATACCCTTGACCATTTTCGAAACCTGTTTCACGCCCAGATTTCTGTTTTCGTGTAGTCTTCCATTTTCGACCATGAAAATGCACGATTTGGCCTTTGAGGTCTTCTGATGAAATGTAGCTTGATGACCTAGCTACCATATGCCTTTGGAATTTCTGAATGTGGACCTGTATAGACTGAGTTGTACTGATTACAGCAGAATGTAGTTTGTGAACCTGTTATTATGGTTCTGGTTTGGTATCTTGCCTATTTGACCTAGTTGTGCTAGGAATTAGACTGAGTGACCTTCTACATTGTTGTAGCCCTGTTTCTTAGCTTCGAAATGGTGGGTCTTTCACCCTAATCCGATAATCGTAGTGCCTTTAGTGCCATTCCCGTAAAATGTGGTCAAACACTATTTTTATCAGGGCTAAGTAAATTCCATTTTCGGAATTTCTGGTTTCCTATAATGCTTGTATATGTTTATAGAACCCTATTGGGGTTGTGATTGGCATTGCTTTATGACTCGTTATCGAGTCTCATTGTACTTGTTTGCGTGTTCTAGGGTGTGACGGTGGTTCACGACATACTTTTGACGACGGTGCATGAAACATCACCTACTTGGTTGGTGAGTGCACTACTCACTTGAATGCTGATAATGTGGCTTTGCTATATGTGATTGTGATGCCTTGAAGGCTTATTTGGATATTGGAATTGATTAAGGTGAGGGTGTACTTGACCGCCCTTACCCCTTTTGATACTATTAATGACTGTTTACCGTTTCACTGTAATACTGAACTTGATATATGAGTTATTGAATTCCATTTCATGGAAACCTGATTTGGTGTCGTTTGGACGAATATCCAACGGCCTTACTGTATTACTGAGCTCAACCCCGTTGGTAGTCAATTGAATCGAGACGGCGAGGGCTTGGTCGTAAAAATTGACATGCCACGGGGACTGTACTGGGGAATCTTGTAGTAATGAGACTCTTTATTCCGGTATACTCGAGTATTACCAAAAACTACTGTTTGGAGTGCGGGCCCGGTTGGGGTATGTTGGGTGGAAGGAATGGAAGTGAAGTGAGGTCTACGGTCGGGTATTCTTAAACATTGACGGAGGGTCAATGAGGTTGGATCAAGAATGTAAGCGTGGAAATGGGCTCTTGAGAGCCGTCCGTATCCTTTTACCGACTTGTTTTACTCCTTAATTGTGTACTTGAAATGAAAGATTATGCTTATGTGATCTTTGTTGCTTATGTGGTAGTAACTCACTGGGCTTAAACTCATTCCGTTCCATTTGTTTTCCTTACAGGAAAATGACCACTCTTGGAAAGGTTATACTTGTTGGTTGTCAAGTTGAGCTCATGTAAATGTCTTTTGAATAGCTCTTTGAATGAAACCCTAATGTGTATTGGGTTCATTTTCTTTTGATTGGCAAACCGAACATGTATATCCATGATGAATCGTTTTGATATGCCGTTTTGGCAAACCCTAATGTTACATTTCAATGTATATATGTTTGGTTGATATTTGGTTGGATTTCGGATCAACTAATATTTCAAACGGCAAAGGAAAAATTTTGGCTACTTTCGGCCTAGTATCCGGATTCTGACGTGGCCGGTACTGTTCATCATCGGTTTCGATTTTTTTTCGTTTTTTTTTTTGTGATTTTGACTTGGTTGCGTGCATTGGTAAGTTCCGGAACGTGTTAGATTGACGTAAACTGACCCGTAGTCTTGGCGAGAGCTGGGCAGGCAGTCCACCAACCCCTTTGGTTCGCCTTAGGGGAAGGTGGGGCTTTTACAAGTGGTATCAGAGCCACTTCGCTTGGTCTCTGCGCGGAGTGAGACTGGGCCAAGTGGTGTTGTGGTCTTAATTTCATGAATATGTCTAAGTGCTCGTTTGAGCATAAGTTATGAACCGGGCATGTGATAAGTGTACGAATCATTATCATGGGACTCGAGGAAGCTAGGTATGTATGTCGGGTAGGAATCTTTAATAAGGATGGTTTACTCTTGGGACCGGCCCGCTCGAGTTGTGAATTATCTTAGATGGGATTCTTGCGCCCGGATATGAAAGATATGAGGGCCTAGGTTAGAAAGGATTTGGTGAACTAGAAAGGCCATTCCTCGGTGGATCGTTTATGTTTGTACTTGACTTAACTGGCTGTAATTTGTGTGTGGCTTAATTTTGACCGGCTTGTATATATATGTTTTGATCTTATTTGGAATGTATAAATGTGTGTTATTATAAAAGTTTTGAGTGTTACTCACATGCATCGTGCTTATTTTGGTTTAGTATTATTGCCTAAACCAAGTAAAACTCATGGAAGGTACACGGAGTGGTCGGAGACGTGGGCGCGGAACTAGACAACCCACACCGGTTAGGGGTACGGGGGAAACTCTGCTGGACCCAATCTGGAACCGAAAGTAAACCCTAATGTGCAAATAGCTGCTGCTATGCAGCAAATGACAGACTTGCTAGTACAAGTGGTGCAGCAATAGGGCCAAAACCCAAACCCTAACCCTGGAAACCCTGGTAACAATATCGAGAGCGAAGACAGAGCTCTCGAACGATTCCAAAAGTTCGCTCCGCCAAAGTTTGTTGGGGGACCCGACCCAGACGTTGCCGAAAGATGGCTTGAAAAGATGGTGGATATATTTGCAGCCCTACACTACCCTGACGAACGGCAGGTGACTTTTGCCGTGTTCCAACTTGAGGGGGCAGCCCGTTCCTGGTGGAACGTAATTCGGCAGAAGTGGGAACGAGAACAGACACCTAGGACTTGGGTGAACTTCATCAGAGAGTTCAATGCGAAGTTTTTCCCTCCTCTAGTTCAGGAGAGGAAGGAAGACGAGTTCATTCGACTCCGCCAAGGAGCTCAAACTGTGGCGGAATATGAGAGCCAATTCACCCGCCTATCCAAATTTGCGCCCGAACTCATCATGACCGAGCAACGAAGAATACGGTGATTTGTCCAGGGCCTGAACGTAGAAATCCAGAAGAACCTCGCGGCAGCCCAAATTAACGCCTTCAGCGAAGCAGTGGAGAAGGCACAACGAGTAGAGAATGCTAGGCTCCAGGTGAAAAACTTCCATGCGAAAAAGAGGGGATTTCCTGGAAGTAGTTCGGGGCAGGGGGATGAAAGTACCCCTCCCAAGTTTGGGCGGGGAACGGGAGGAGTAAGGATGCCGGGAATGTCACAAGAGAGCCCGTCAAGAGGAGGCTCGGCTTCTGCAGCACGCGGACCCTGCGGGTATTGCGGAAAATTAAACCACTCAGAGGACAATTGCTGGAAGAAAGGAGGAAAATGCTTGCGCTGTGGAAGTGCCGAACATCAGATTGCTAACTGTCCAGCTCGCCTGCTTGAGCGGAGAGGGACTCTGCCACCAACCACGACCCACCCTGACCAGTCGAAGAGGGACAAGGATGGATCGAAAGTGTCCTCTCGGGTGTACTCCTTAGAACAACATCAAGTCTTTGACCCATTAGAGGACGTGAAAGGTAAGAATTTAATGAACCTGGCCAGTGAAGGGGTACAGATCTGGTAGCTAAGTATGATGCTCAATTTAATCAGGAGAAGGAAGTATTAAAATTTTTGTATCCCGGAGTAGCCAATGATAAGGAATTTCGAGGACGAAATTCTTTTAAGGGGGAGAGAGTGTGAGAACCCGTACTTTTCCCATTTTCTAGGGTTTTATTTATTTAATGGTTTGTTTTCTGCATTTTCTTTATTTTCTTTAGTAGGAAAATTTTCTTGATATTTTTAATGATCAGATATAGTTTTTAGATGATTTTTCTAGTATTGGATAGTTTTTGAAAAATTAAGGATATATAACGGACGTGGGACCCACTAGTGCGAAAAGTTCGGAAGAATTCGGCCAATTAGGTTAAGTTTGGGATACTGGTGGAAATTTATCGGGTGTTAAGAGATAAGTAGAGGTTGAAATGTGATTGATGTGAGTGGGAACAAAAGGATAGAGATTCTTTAAGGAGGTGACAAGTGTCACTTTGTGAGTGGTGACACTTGTTAGAAAACTATTCACCTTTTTGACTTTTTACCAATTGACTTAAATATCTCAAAAAATTACCAAAAATTCACTCTTGTCTTCACCTTCTTGGCCGGCTCTCTCTCTAAGGAAAAGGAAGAAAACTCTTCAAGATTTTGCTTCCATCTTGCTTAAGTGTAACCATCCAACAATTTGATCTTGTTTCTACTCCATAAAACCTCTCCATTTGGTGGTAGTAAGTTGGTTGGTGAAGTGTTTGGGGAAGCTAAGGTGACAAGCAACTCTTCCTTTCTTGTTTACTAGGTGAGTGGTGATTGAACCTTCTCCTTCACTTAATGAAGCTTAATTAGTGCCTAGTGGTAGTTAAAGTGATGAATTTTGTGGTTTATTTCTTGGTTTGAGATGAATTGGTGAAGTTTTCAATTTATTGATGATTTTTCTGGTTTACTATGATCATGATGTTGTGGCTATCTATGATGGTTGGAAATGATGTTTAATGGCTCTAGTAGCTGTAAATGAGTGGTAATTGCAACCAATTTCTGGTTTGGTAGGAATTGTAGAAAGTTAGGGTTTCATTTGGGAACTTTCTGTCTGGTTTTGTATCTCCTGGTTAGAGGCCGAATTGGCCTTGACTTAAAACATGAAAGTTGTAGGGAATGATGTTTTCTAGTTGCCTGTAAAATTTCAGCCCAATCCGAGCTCGGTAGCCTGAGATAAGTCGGAAATACCGAGACTGGTCTAGGAAGGGGGGTGCTGCGAACAGGGTTGCCTTTTCACTCAATTTGACCGTGACTTTTCCCCCTGATCCTCACCGAATTAGATTTTGGCCAAAACATGAAAGTTGTAGCCAAGGCTATAAACTAGTTTCTTGTAAATGGTCAGCTTGATCCGACCACTGTAGCATGTGAAATGACCGAAATACCCTTGACCATTTTCGAAACCTGTTTCCCGCCCAGATTTCTGTTTTCGTGTAGTCTTCCATTTTCGACCATGAAAATGCACGATTTGGCCTTTGAGGTCTTCTGATGAAATGTAGCTTGATGACCTAGCTACCATATGCCTTTGGAATTTCTGAATGTGGACCTGTATAGACTGAGTTGTACTGATTACAGCAGAATGTAGTTTGTGAACCTGTTATTATGGTTCTGGTTTGGTATCTTGCCTATTTGACCTAGTTGTGCTAGGAATTGGACTGAGTGACCTTCTACATTGTTGTAGCCAACGATGGGTCTTACACCCTAATCCGATAATCGTAGTGCCTTTAGTGCCATTCCCGCAAAATGTGGTCAAACACTGTTTTTATCAGGGCTAAGTAAATTCCATTTTCGGAATTTTTGGTTTCCTATAATGTTTGTATATGTTTATAGAACCCTATTGGGGTTGTGATTGGCATTGCTTTATGACTCGTTATCGAGTCTCATTGTACTTGTTTGCGTGTTCTTCTTAAACATTGACGGAGGGTCAATAAGGTTGGATTAAGAATGTAAGCGTGGAAATGGGCTCTTGAGAGCTGTCCGTATCCTTTTACCGACTTGTTTTACTCCTTAATTGTGTACTTGAAATGAAAGATTATGCTTATGTGATCTTTGTTGCTTATGTGGTAGTAACTCACTGGGCTTAAGCTCATTCCGTTCCATTTGTTTTTCTTACAGGAAAATGACCACTTTTGGAAAGGTTATACTTGTTGGTTGTCAAGTTGAGCTCATGTAAATGTCTTTTGAATAGCTCTTTGAATGAAACCCTAATGTGTATTGGGTTCATTTTCTTTTGATTGACAAACCGAACATGTATATCCATGATGAATCGTTTTGATATGCCGTTTTGGCTTGTAAATGTTACATTTCAATGTATATATGTTTGGTTGATATTTGGTTGGATTTCGGATCAACTCATATTTCAAACGGCAGAGGAAAAATTTTGGCTACTCTCGGCCTAGTATCCGGATTCTGACGTGGCCGGTACTGTTCATCATCGGCTTCGATTTTTTTCGTTTTTTTTTATTTTGTGATTTTGACTTGGTTGCACGCATTGGTAAGTTCCGGAACGTGTTAGATTGACGTAAACTGACCCGTAGTCCTGGCGAGAGTTGGGCAGATAGTCCGCCAACCCCTTTGGTTCGCCTTAGGGGAAGGTGGGGCTGTTACACTTTAATAGAAGGACTCTTGTGATAGAAGAAGCTATACACGTAACATTTGATGAAACTAATGATGATAATTCCAAAAGTTCGTGTGAGGATGATGATGTAGGTGTTCGTGAAGGAATGGAAAAGCTAACAATTGGAGATGAAGGAAACTCTAAACCAGCAGCAAAGGAAATGGTGGATGAAGCTCATGATGATCAAGTAAAGGAAGATGAAGACAAGAATGATGATTCATTCAAAGACCTTCCCAATGCTTGGAAATTTAGCCAAAATCATCCAAGAGAACTTATAATTGGTGATCCATCCGAGAAGGTAAAGACTCGTTCCTCATCTAGAAAATTGATAGACAATTTTGCTTTAGTTTCTCTTTTTGAACCTAAAAATATCAATGATGCTTTAAAGGATGAAAACTGGATTTTGGCAATGCAAGAGGAACTTAATCAATTTGAGAGAAATAAGGTTTGGACACTTGTTGATAGACCTCAAAATCAACCTATCATTGGCATGAAGTGGATATTTAGAAATAATTTGGATGATAAAGGTGTTGTTGTAAGAAATAAAACCAGATTAGTTGCTAAAGGATATGCACAAGAAGAAGGAATTGATTTTGATGAAACATTTGCTCCCGTAGCTAGATTAGAATCTATTAGAATGCTTCTTGCTTTTGCTTGTTTCAAAGGTTTCAAATTGTTTCAAATGGATGTTAAAAGTGCCTTTTTAAATGGTTTTATTGATCAAGAAGTATATGTGGATCAACCCCCCGATTTTGAAAATACAAATTTCCAAGTCATGTGTTTAAACTATCTAAAGCATTATATGGTTTAAAACAGGCTCCAAGAGATTGGTATGAAAGATTAAGTGGTTTATTGATTGAAAATGATTTCAAAAGAGGTATTGTGGACACCACACTTTTTACTAAGCAAGTGTTAAATGATCTTCTTATTATGCAAATATATGTAGATGATATTATTTTTGGTGCTACTAATGAGTATCTATGCAAGGATTTTTCCACCACTATGCAAAGTGAATTTGAAATGAGTATGATGGGAGAATTAAATTTCTTCCTTGGACTTCAAATACATCAAGCTCTTGAGGGAATTTTTATAAATCAAGCAAAATATACCAAGGAATTGCTGAAAAGGTTTGGCATGGAGGACTCAAAGCAAGTTGGAACTCCAATGTGCACTTCTACAAAACTTGACAAAGATGAAGAAGGTAATCATGTGGATGAAAAGCACTATAGAGGTATGATCGGAAGCCTACTCTATTTAACCGCAAGTAGACCTGATATTATGTTTGCTGTTTGCTTGTGTGCTAGATTTCAATCTTGTCCAAAAGAATCACATTTAAATGCTGTTAAAAGAATTTTTAGGTATTTGAAAGGTATATTAGACTATGGTCTTTGGTATGCTAGATCTTGTGAATTTGCTCTATATGGATATTCGGATACGGATTTTGGTGGTTGTCGTGTGGACAGAAAAAGTACTAGTGGAACTTGTCACTTTCTTGGTAATTTCTTAGTTGCTTGGTTTAGCAAAAAGCAAAATGCAATCTCTTTGTCTACAACCGAAGCGAAATATATTGCCGCTAGTGCATGTTGTGCTCAACTTTTATGGATGAAACATACCTTGAATGATTTTGGATTGTTATATGACTGCATGCCTATATTCTGTGATAATACTAGTGCTATAAATTTGACCAAAAATCCTATTCAGCATTCTAGGACAAAACATATATATATAAAGCACCACTTTATTCGTGATCTTGTTCAAAAAGGTGAAATTTGTGTAAATTATATTTGTTCTAAAGATCAATTTGCTGATATTTTTACAAAAGCTTTGCCATTAGATCAGTTCATTCATCTAAGATCAAAATTAGGAATAATCAAAAAATCATCTTAAAATTTTTCATAACCTTCGGACGTCCGAAAGAAGATGAACGGACGTCCGATGATGTTCTTCAGCTATTTTCCCAGAATGCACCTGTTCGGACGAAACTGTCGGACGCACGACTTCGTTCGGCCGTCCGACAGTGTAACGGTTCACTTTTTAAAGTAACTTTCTTCCTCATTTATTTCAAACTCTTCTTCTTCTATTTCCTCTCGGACGAAAACTCTCTCATCTCTCACTCTCAAATTCATACCATTCTGAAGCTCTCATTCCCAAATTGACTCAACCAAAACTTTTCCTGATCGATTGCGATTCGTTTCTCCTGATCATTTCACCGAATCGTATAACACTTCGTAAATTCCCAAATTTCCCTCAAAACCCTATTTTCTCATAACCGCTCTGTCCAATCTTCATCAAGGCCTTTTTGTCCCAAAATTTCTGTGTGATTCACTTCTATACTACTGTGTGCATCATTTGCATCCTTCATTCCACACATTTCGCACAATGGTGAATCTAAGAGGAGGGAAGGTCACTGCCGGACGCAAGCATCCACTCAGGGATGAGGATGATGATGTTCCTACGGTCAAACGATCATCCAAAAGCATCAAGAGGGGAGCTGTAAAGGGTCAAATGTCACAGCCTACACCACAACCCACCCCTCAGCCTGAATCTGGACAGGGAACCTCATCTCAACCGCCTCCAAAATCAACCACAGTCCCTACATTCTTTGATGATGCTGCAAAAGACAAACACTCCTGGATATCCCAGAAAGGTGTCATCCCTCAACGCACTGAAAATTCTTTTGAATTTCGCCAAATAGGTTTAGAATCCATTCTGAGTCTGTTTGCTTTCCAGAAATGGTCACATCTCATTTCTATACCCAATGTTTATTACCCTGAGATGCTGTATCAATTCTTTGCTAATCTTAGGAAAGGCACTGATCACACTGAAATTATGTCCAGGGTAAATGGGGTAGACTTAGTATTTGATCCTGAAACTGTGAATGCCATCTTAAATACTACTATTGAACGTGGATGCAAGAGTAAAATTGTAAATTTCTTTTCCTATGAAGAGCACCCTACTGCTGATAATCATTTTGATGGGGCTAAGATGTTGACTTATTTCAAAAGAAGTTTTTCTTCCCCTGCTGATGCTAAACTGAATGATCTTGCCCCTGTGAATCTAATTGCCTTCTCAATCATTTCAAACCTGCTTATGCCTACTGATGGCCATAGAATAGATGCAAACAAAATGGAGTTGTATCTCTTTTACTGTTTTCGAGAAAAGATTCGTATTGATTTTGGTTTTGTCATATGCAAGTTTTTACTTCGCTATGCCACTGATTCTCGCAGAAAATTATCTTATGGAAAATTTCTTCAAAAGATTTTTGAGTTTTACAAAGTACCAATTCTAGGTGTTTGTCCCAAAGAAGCATCTTCTTATGCCTTTACCAAAGGATATTTTGAAAGGAAAAATCTTGTCTTTAAGGATAATCTATGAGATTATAAGGGGGCATCATCTAGTGAACCTAGGTCTAAGGCTGCACATGATCCACTACACAATCCTTCATCTGTTGCACTCACTCCCATTCATCCCAGGAAGTCTGCCACTAAGGCATCTTCCTCCTCCAATGATGAAGTGATTGAGCTCCTTCGTGAACTCAAACAGCATGTTCTTCTTCTGGAACATGGTCTAATGCTCACCATGTCCTCTGAGCAACAAACAGCCTACCTAGACAAAAAGAACCTTCTTTCTCCCCTACCTGTGGTTGAGGAAGTTTCCCATGGCAAAGAGCCATGCCCCACTGATCCAAGTTCATCAATTCCAGACCTGAGCTCATCAACTCCCGTGACTCCTTATGGCCCTTCCACATCAGATAAAAGCAAGGCACCTGTTGAAGAAGCTGCTGAAGATGATGAAGAAACTGAAGAGGAGGATCTCTCCCAATATCAGCTCTCTCGAAGGACACCTGGATCCACCTAGTTCACCATTTAGGATCACATAGGGCCATTTGCATTTTGTTTGTCTATTTCATGTGTTTCTAGTGTTTGTGGTGTTCAACAATGGATATGTAGATGTAATGCTTATGTTTATGTTGTGTTCGTTTAGTACTTTTTGATGGATGATTATGGCTGTAATGGTTATGAATATGTGGATGGATGTTTAAGTATTTTGAATGATGAATGTGTGGATGTGATGAATGTTTTTGTTATTGGTTCTCCGTGATATATGTGATTGATTGGCCTTTTGTGATGGCAAAAAGGGGGAGAGGACTAGATTGGATTGATTGATGATTTAATTGAAATTGAATTGGCTGATGGATTGAATTGGTAAAATGTTGGATGTTGGCTGCTTAATTGTTATGTTTTTGGATAATTGATTAATTCGGTTGGGTAGCCAAGTGAGGGGAAGTTTTTCAAATTTTTGCTCTATGATCCAATAAGTAAGGGGGAGTTTTTGTCAATTGAGAAAGGGGGTGCTTATATTGCAATCATCAAATCTCATTTCAAACCAGTGTTTTGTCATCATCAAAAAGAGGGAAAATGTTATTCTTGGTTTTGATGATCACAAAGTATTTTGAAATGTTTATCTAACTCTCTTCAAATGTAAGTGCTTTTTGCCTATCAAAGAATCAGGTACGAATATGTCAAGAAATGAAAATCAACCAAAAGAAGAAGCAAAAACAGGACACTCATGTCGGACGTCCGAAAGGATAAAGAACATCAAGAAGGAAGTTCTGTCGGACGCTCATAAGGAAGCGTTGGACGTCCGGAAGGATCGGACGCACGCCTTGGACGCACATCAACCGCGTCGGACGTCCGAAAAATTCCAAGAAGACTTGCCAACTCTCTGACGACGGTCGGACGCTGATGCTGTCGGACGATAAAAACTCATCGGACGTCCGAACTACAACTTGGCTGTTTTCGGACGATGATTTGGTCGTCGGACGTCCGACAGCCCCAACGGCTAGTTGACTCTTCATCTGCCTTCTATCCGTTGGAAGCATTAATGAAACCCATTTTTGGTCTTCTTCAAATACAAACTGTTCTGAACCAAGAAGTGACTTTTGTACACTTTGTTTACAAGATCTCAAGAGATATTTTAGCCAGAAAATAGTCTCCAAAACTAGATTTGTTCTCCAAGTGGTGTGAATTTCTTGTGAGCATTTCTCTTGTGGTTGAAAGTTTCATTAGTGTAGCTTTGTTGAGGGTTTTCTGAGTGATTGTAAAACTTCTTAGCTTGACTAAGTGAGGCTTAGGGCAAGGAGGAAGTGCTCCCTCCATTGTACATCTAGTTGATCATCTTTCATCAAAGAGAAGTTGCTCAACCTAGTGATTAATCTTCAAGTTTGAGGAAAGTTTGGTAGACAATCGGTTTGATATTCTATCTTATTCTTTTTATTTAATAAAATTCTCATTGCTTATGCATACTTGTTTTTCTAATTAACATTGCTCTCTTCTTCTAATCTATTTGGTTGATCATTACTAGAAAAGAAGGTAAATTTTTATTAAAGAAAAAGTGCATAAATTTGATTAAGATTTTAATCAACCTAATTCACCCCCCTCTTAGGTTGTCTTTGGGCCTTACACCCGCTTGTACTGAGAATCCTTTGGAGGAATGAATGAAATGGGACGAAAAAGCCAGCTGCCATTTTTTTGTACTGCACGTATCTGGTTTCTGATATGAGCTGAGGAAGGGCTTGGATCGTGTGTAGCTCACACATGCGTGAGCTTACTTTCTCCTTTTTTTTTTATAATAACAAACAATGAAGTAATGTTAACAACAAACAAGATTAACCAAAACAAATGAAATGCTAAAATTTTTTTGATTTTGATAGATGATTTTTCTTTTTATTTTATTATATATTTCACAAATTTTCACTTAATTTAGGTAAACAACAAATTTCATAAATTGAATCTGAAAAATGTAAAGCATATTTTTTGTGAACAATTTATTTTTCTGATAAAATTTTAATGCTAAAAAATGTCTAAAAAAAATAAAAAAAAACTAATGAGCAAAAAGGGATAATAATAAATAAAATAAAGCTAAATTAAAATTTTAATATCTAAAATGCTAAAAAAAGTCTAAAATAAAATCATGAGATTAAAAAAATAAAAAAATAGATGATAATTATCAATAAAAATGAAAAATTAAATAAATTAAAAATTTGGTGTCTACAGTTTGCCCCTCTTTGTCTGAGTTTCGAAGAAATTCGAGACAAAAACATAGACACCAAACACTCACCTGTATTTATTCTGCCTTGAACATGAAAATGGTCAGGGGGATAACACCAAGACCTGCCGTGACATCGGCCAGTGGGATAAATACCTGAACCTGCTGAAATTTGAAATCCAACATGACAAAACGGTTAGCGGGATACTACCCAAGCCTACCGACATTTCAAATTTGGTGCGATAAAAAGGTCAGTGGGATACAACCGAAGCCTGCCGACATTGGTAGCATAAAATCCAAGTCCAATGTGATGTTGGTGGCGCAAAATTCAAGCCCAACATGATATGAATGATCAGTGGGATAAAACCCAATCCTGTCATGGTTGGTGGGATAAAACCCGATCCCAACGTGCCATTGGTCGGTGGATAATATCCGAACCGCCTTCAATTGATCAGTGGGATCAATACCCGAACCTGCCTTCCATTGGTCAATGGGATCAACGCCCGAGCTTGCCTTCATTTGGTTAGTGAGATAATATCTGAACCAACCGTACTATTGATCAGTGGGATAATAACCCGAGCCTGCCATAGCATCGGCCAGTAGATAATATTCGAACTGTCATTCCATTGGTCAGTGGGATCCATACCCGAGCTTACTATCCATTGGTCAGTAAGATAATATCTGAACCAACCGTACTATCGATCAGTGGGATAACAACCCGAGCCTGCCATAGCATTGGCCAGTGGATAATATCCGAACTGCCATTCCATTGGTCAGTGGGATCCATATCCGAGCCTACCATCCATTGGTCAGTAAGATAATATCTGAACCAACCGTACTATCGATCAGTGGGATAACAACCCGAGCCTGCCATAGCATTGGCCAGTGGATAATATCCGAACTGCCATTCCATTGGTCAGTGGGATCCATACCCGAGCCTACCATCCATTGGTCAGTGGGATCAACACCCGAACCTGCCTTCACTTGGTCAGTGGGATCCATACCCGAGCCTGCTTTTACTTCAAATTCAACTCCATAAAATGGTTAGTGGGATACAACCCAAGTCTACCGAAATTTCAACTCCGATCTTGAGATTCCAACTCGATAAAAACGGTTAGTGGGATACTCCCAAACCTACAGAAATTTCAATTCCAATTTGAGATTCCAACTCGATAAAAACGGTTAGTGGGATACTCCCAAACCTACCATTCTATTGGTCGAGAAATTAAATGTGATTTACTAGAAAGAGGGATAGGATGGTGCACGACGGATGCTGAGACAGTGCTAAAAAGAAATAAAGCTTGATTTGATTTTTGATTTTTTTTGCTTCTTTTTGAATTTTGATTTTTTTTTCTTTCTTTTTTTTTGATTGATTTTTTGATTTTTGATTTTTGATTTTTGATTTTTTTTTTGGTTTTTTTTCGATTTTTTGATTTGATTTTGATTTTTCCGGAGAACCTTTTCAAAAAAATTTTGCCCCAGATTCCACAAGTTATTACGCAACCGATTATTCAATTTACATTACGGCATGGTTGCTCCTCTTTAAAGATTTGATTCACCTCTTCCTCGATCTGAACCCTGAATAAAAATTCTTGGGCGACATTCCTCAATTCAAAAAGTTGCCCCAGCTTTGTTATTTGAAATGAGTATGAATCTGCAAAAGAAAGAACAAATAATGCCACCACCATTCGATCAATTCCTCCTTCAAGAAATGTGTAAACATGAGTACTTTTGATGATTTCCCCTCGATGTTACGAAAACTCGACTTTGCTCTGTGATCTGATCACGTTTCCTCGATTTCCAATACTAACAAGACCCTTGGTGTCCAGTCCATCATAGGGGTTGCCATTTGATAAATTCTTGACCCAACTTCGCTCCTCGAATTACATCACCTCTTCTTAACTTCTAATGCTAATAAGACACTTGGTATCCACGTAATTTCAATAAATCACAGGGATTGCCATTGGATAAATCCAAAGAGATAAATCAAATGAAAGAATATTCGATTTGCACAATAATGATGAAAATCTCCGTAATTTGAAAACAATCATTCATTTTGAAAGAAAGCTAATTTAAGAAAAATGAACTTGTAAAATGAAAATTTTATGTGTGATGAACCAAAACACTTTGATTCTCGAACAAAATAACACATTTGACCCTTTGGATATCATTCCTCCAACGTTCAATGTCGGCAATAGATCCACAATATGAAGAGAAATTTTAATGAGCTAAGTCTCCAGCCATTTCATCCCAATCTCACTTTCTCCTTACAAAGCCCTACCTTAGTGCCCTTCTAGGTTTTCACTATGGCTAAACCTGCCTTTTTATTTTCTTTTCTCATTTTTCATTTTCATTTCTCCTTTCTCCTTTTTGTCTCTTCTTTTCTTTCTTTTTTCTCTGGATAATCTTTCTTTTTTTTCTTTTTTTTTTTTTCAGGATAATCTTTTCAAAGGTGCCTTTCCGGATTTTCCTTTTGACAAACAAATCCCATCAATAGTCTTTACCAATTCGGAGATATGTTTTAAGAAATGATGGCATCAGTACGACAATCCTCCCCTTACAAAACGAGTGAAGATGGATTGACATCATTTGCCACGTGACTTAGAAAATTTTCTTAAAAGAGGTGATACAAAGAAAGGAAGTCAGGGCTTTCAGTTTTTTGTGATGTGGTCAGGTGAGGTGCCAGGAAAGGTTAAGGCTTGAAAATAGACTTCAAAAAGTGGTTTAAATTATCTGAGATTGCATTTTCATGTTAACCCTATTTTAGGGTTAAATCAAAATTTGCCCCAATTTATTCTCAACTGAGGTTCTCTTTTCTTTCATTTTCCTTCTTCTCTTTTTTCCATCCATCTTTTGTAATTTTCAAAATTTGCCCTAATCTATTTTTGACTAAGATTTTCTTTTATTCATTTCCTTTTCTTTCAACATTCATTCAAAAATTGGATTTGCCCCAGTGTGGGGTTTTCTCTCTCTTTTCCTTTTCTCTCTTTTTCTTTTCTCCTTTTTTCCTTTTTTTTTCTTTTTTCAAAACTAAATTTACCCCAGTGTAGGGTTTGCGATTCTCAGGAGTTGCCAAACGAAATAATTTATTCTGAAGGGTCAAAAGGGACAACTAGGGATATAATGTCTCAATGGGAAAGAAAGAGAGCCTGACTTTCACTCCATTCTTCATATTAACCCTAAAAGAAAACTTTCATTTATCAGATAAAGAATTTCTTACACATATCCGAATTGATGGTTGAGGAAAAACTTGTCTATTCCACTTCTATGAGTACGAGTGCTCCACCAGGCAATACCTTTTGAGAATAAAAAAGGCCTGCCAATTTGGTACAAATTTGCCTTTAGCCTCCTCTTGTACTAGCAACAGCCATTTCAACACTTTATTTCCTTCTTTGAATAGTCACGGTTCGCCCTTCTTGTTGTAAGTACGGGCCATTCTCTTTTAATAGCACTGGCCATGACAAATGGCATTCAGTTGTTTCTTAACAAGTGGCCATTGATTTTCATTCCTTAATCTTGATATTTATTCGACTTGAGATTTCTCCTTGTACCATTTGGGCCTTTTTGAAACATGTTCGGATGTTTCTTCGATACCCCTCTCATTTTGAAATTCAAATTCACATTTGTGAGATATTGCTACCATCAAAACTTCGGAATAGTGATACCCAAAGGGTTGGAGGATTTTACTTTATTTTTGCCATTAAAAAGAATACGTAAGTAACAAAGTACATAGAAAATTGTACATTTTATTGAATTTCAAGAAAAGATCAAAACATGTTTTCAAAAGTCACTTGACTAAAAACTATTTACAAAACTCAGTTAAACAAAAAACACACGCATAAACGATTTTCCATTGGATTTGAACCAGAGACAATTCCCCCAAATTTATCGAAACTTCCCTTCAAAAGGGAGGGATCTCACTAACTCAGCCCCTTTCAGGAGTTTCAAATTTCTTCATTGGTGTCCTTGTGTTCGGGAAGAGGATTCGCATTTGTGCTCGGTCCTTGTTCATCTCTTTTCTTGAACACTATATCTCCTGCATCGATCATATCCTGGATTTTATGTTTCAATGCCCTACAATCACAGGTGGAATGCCCGATAGTTCCAGAATATAAGCACAGACGGCTTGAGAATCATAATCACGGGGAAACCCTTTATGATAAATTTTGGGAGGCATAACACCAATTTTTCCGGCAGTTTTGAGTTGTTCATACAATTGATCGATGGGTCGGCCTAGGTTGGTGAAGGTTCGATATGGGATTGGGTTTCGAATTTTTCGGTTTAGATGATAAGTTCGGTCATTTGGTCGAAAGGGTCTTGGATTATAAGGAGGGCGAGGTCGAGTTTGAAGATTGGATTGAAAAATTGGGACGAGTAGTGTGGTGGCCCCACTTCTCCCTAAGGCGAACCAGAGGGTTGGCGGGTCGCCTGCCTAACTCTCGCCAGGACTCACGCAAGAAAACCGACTAAACCGTTTCCACGTATAACTTAAACCGAAACAAAATTCGTCATCCGAATATGTCAAACCTTTAAACGACCGGAATACTAAAACACATTAATTTCTGAGATAACATTGACATTAGACATCTGCATGTTCACCCTTAGAACAACTCCAACTAGCTTAACACATAACTACACTTACACAATACAAACCACAAAATGAAATCCAAAAATTACAAATTCATTCATACAGGCCAAAGTTTAGGATTTGCACTTTTCCAGCTTCAAGTAACAACCCAAAACAAAAGATACATAGACCGATTTGAAATAATATTTACAAAGCCAAAAGCAGATTTCAAATCTCTCGAACGCCAAAACCTGTTAAGGAAAACGAATATCGTGTGGTGAGCTAAAGCTCAGTGGTGTCCAAAACATGCAATCATATAACACAAATAGTAAATAATAACTTCAAGCTTAAATTCAGCAAGTAGAAAAGCGTATAACAGCACAGGGTAGGATACAGGGGCTCTCAGAAGCCATTTTCCACTAGCTTGATCAAAATTAACTGCAGTTGACCCTCCGTCAACTCTCACTATCTAAAGTCCATGTAGATTCATTATTTTTTTTCTTAACACGCTCCAACCAACTTACTCCCACCGGGCCCGCACGCCTCACGAGAGAGTTTGGTATTACTCGAGTATACCTTTTTGTAAACTAGTCGAGGGATTCACCCAACGACGTCACATTATAAACTAGTCGAGGGATTCACCCAACGACGTCACAACACACTTTTACCAAGTCAGGATAAGAGGCCCTCCCACCCTAAGGTGTGGTACATTCTCCTGCCTGGTAGATTAGTTGACGAGTCCATGCTCCAGTCAACAATTACAAGATATTCGAGAAAACATTTCAAGCAAGTCACCACTCGAAAGGCTAGTGCGATAAAGTACACACTGCCACTTCGATGGTTCAGGAAAACCACTTTCCAATTATCACATAACAAGTCAAGAAAGTACTTTAACACTTTAGTCATAGAACAAGCACGGACACTCACCAAAAGTGAATCTCAAAAGTCAAGCTGGGAATCGAAGTCCACGCCCTCGCTAAACCCTAGAAATCCAAGTTTTAAAAACTATAAGTTTTACTAAACAAACTCTTGGTTTTTATACAACAGATTATCTGGTATAAAACTAATTTATTTACTCGGAAAAAAAATCAATAAATCTCTTATAATTAAAGCTAGTAAAGTAATAAAATATTTCGTATGATTCCTTTAAAGCTACTTTTCTTCTAGAGGTACAACTAAAACCAATTTAATTCAAACAAGTTTTCTTGCCAAACAAGTTTTTCCAAGCCTTTTATTTGAAATTATTCAAATCTCCAAGGATAATTTTATGAAAAACTTAAAGTTTGGAAGTTAATACAATTATTTCTTAAAGGTAATAAAACTAGTTCAAGCAAAGAAAAGACTTAGCTAGTTAGCAAGGTTTTAAGAGTCCCGACATTTAAATTTTAATATTAACGTACTATGCTGAATTTATATAACTTAATATTAAGACAAAACATTTGAATAAAGCTTGATCAAAAATACTCGAATTCAAAAGACTAAAACGGACCTTACGATTCCAACTCATTTGCACTTTGAATTCCGAGTCACCAATATAGTAAAATCACAATCCAAACATCAATATCACTAGGGTTTCATCAATCATTAGCCCTAAGTCTCAACAGATTCAGTTCCAAAGAAAATTCAACAAAGAAAGTCCAAGGTATCAAAACAAACCCAAATCACAACCCATGGACCTTCCAAGTACATTTCAGCCAACTACTTGAACAAATTCCCAAAAATTAAACTCTTGCAAAAATTACTCAAATGGTCAAGAGCTTCATCAATCATTAGCTCTTGGCATCAAACAAATATTTCTTACAACCAATCAACTCAAAACGTAAATGTTAAAAGTCGCTAACATGTACATGGGTACAGGGCCAAGATTTGATACAACATCTTACCCAAGATTGCAACTAATAATCTCATAATACACAGACAAATACAAATTAAACATTTACCAGTAATTTTTAAACCAGAATATCCATTCAAATGCCAAGAAAGTCCATCGACTAAGCCGCAAGTGGTTTATCAACCAAGTAACTTCCATCTCCAAAAATTCCAACCAAAGAATCGAATTGTTACCCCAAAATTTACATGCATGACCGTCTTAGGATATTCTAAAGTGCAATCAGCAATAATATGATATTTTACAGCCCCAATATCTATGAAAAATCAGTAAATAATTTCCCTTTATCTATCTCGGCTAAGCTGAGAAATTCCAGCAGTTAATTGGTCATAAATCCGAATTTTCTTCGGCTAAAACCTTGTATTTTGCACTCAAATCTCACATGCACAACTCCTTAACTAATTAACTATCATTTCTAGTCCAAAACAGGTTCAGATATCAGCAACATTCATCCACAAATCCAGAAATTTTGTTCAACTACCTCGGGTGAGCTTGCATGCAGAAGATTGTTGTTTCGTTTTTTTTTCTTACTTAACTGAACTAACGAACTTCATGCAAAGCTTAATCACCTAGTTTTTAGTTAGCTAATCACATTTATAAGCTCAGATTACTTCAGAGAAACAAAATTAAAGCTGCATTTCTGCTTCAGCTTCTCGGCAAAACCCCAATTCCTTCGAATCAGATTTTCCTTATGCTTTGATTCATCATCCGAATGCATCAACTTCACATGCAAGTCCATAACCAGCTTAATCCACCTATAATCTCTTGATTTCAGTCCAGAAATTACCTCTACTGGAAGCTTACACACGCGACAAAAGCTGAAGTTTTCTACATCTCCTCTCGGTTAACTCACACACGCGATGGATGGTTAGTCTGCTGTCCTGGTTGCCGGTGGTTGCAGGTGTGGTGTTTGTAGTTGGAGATGGCCACAGCTGGTTGAGGTGAAGTTGCAGAATGAAACGGCAGCTCGCGATGGGGATGAGGAAGGTAATAAAGCTCACGACTATCTCTCGGTCAGTTCCGGACTCGCAGCTCACTCAACTTCCTTCCTCTCTTTTTTTTTTCTTGCTCTCTCACTTTCGTCGATGATACCAAGGCAGGGAAATGAAAGTGAAGTGGAGTTGTTGTAGTTGGGACTGATGTGTAGTGGAGAGGATATGGTGAGGAGTTGCAAATGGGGTTGGGTGTGTGGGTGAAGAAAGTTGAAATTGCATCCGACAGAAATGGAATGTTGGTTTTTAAGGTTGGCCGAGGAAGCTTTGGTGGTTGCATGGTAATTTTCGAGATTGTGGAGGTTATTTTAGTCTTTTCACACTTCATCCGAATTTCCACTTAAGTCCTCAATTCTAATCTAATTCCAAAATTTACCCCAAATGTAAATTGAATGCCTAATAATATATTAATCTCGCAAAGATTCGATTATCGAGGTTTTAACGTCCTAAGTATACCAAGGCAATAAAATTAATCTAACTCAGGCAATATTAATTTAACATAACCAAAACCAAGTAATTTAATATTTTAACACAATTATAGTATTTATAACATAAGAATTGTTTTCACATACTTAGTTAAGAGCAAGTATACTTAATGCTAGAATTTACTAATGAATCAAAAGTGCAAATGCAATATGCATGAGTATATATATATAGATAGGCATCTTTCAAGGTTCTCACAGGTAGTATAGGTAGGTTTGCATAGTTTGGCTGAAGTCGAAGGTGATTAATAGTAGTTTGGTAAACAGGGTGTGGATTATATGGGTAAGGGTATGAATAGGTTGGTTGACTAGCAGGTAAGGGTTTAGACTGAGCACCATTATTGCTACCAGCGACCAATTGATCAATCATGCACCGTTGTGTAGCCATCTCCCTGCTTAACTCATTAAATTTGTTTAATGCTTCGCTCAGTTGAGCTCCCAGATTTGCAACGTCGGCTGGAGATGTCGTAGCAGACCTATCGGATGATTCGGGATGTGTACTCATGTTTACACGATTTCTCGAAACTTGATTATGTGATCGTGTAATGATGAGGCTTCTTTTTGTAACTATGTTTACAATTTCCTGAAAATTTAGGAAAAACCCTATTTAAATTTCCTTTTTTTTTGATTAACTGTTGTTAAAAGAAAAAGAAAGAAAGAAAAAGACATGAGTTAGTAACAATCAAAGTAATTCGGATGCATGCCCTATTGGGGGGCCCATTTTGTGCCAAGGGTAGGCCTAACATGATGTAATCCTCTGAGGTAGGCACTATACCATACCTGATGGATCAGATCAACTCATTGACAGTTGGTTGGAAAGCAATTTGAAAATTTTGGGCCAATTGAACAGTACGAAACCTCTAAATGAAGGAATGGTTTTGGTTGGCACAGGAATTCGTACAAATCAATTTAATTTTGACGAACTTGATATTGGACATTTTTTAACATGGGTCGAAACCCTAATCTATCCTAATGAAATGAATGTAATGGGTGATTTTTTTTAAAAAACAACTAGCCGTTCCATTTCTAAATTTGTCATAGAAACCCTAATTGGTCAAATGGATCGAATGAAATTGATAAACTTTGCTGGATTGCTCTAAAAATAGACACACTTGATCGAATAGATTGAATGAACTTGAAGATTTATTCAAAAATGACTAGATCACCCTAAAAAAAAGGTAAACTGGCTAAATGAATTGAATGAAATTGATGATTTATTCAAAAATCGACCAGATCACCCTAAAAAGGGTAAATTGGTCAAATAAATTGAATGAAATCGATCATTTATTCAAAAATCGACCAGATCACCCTAAAAATGGGTAAATTGGCCAAATGAATTGAATGAAATTGATGATTTATTCAAAAATCGACCAGATCACCCTAAAAATGGGTAAATTGGCCAAATGAATGAAATGGAGTTAATGATTTATTCAAAAATGATTAGATTGTTCTAAAATTGAACGAATTGACAAAATGGATTGGATGAAATTGATGGTTTATTCAAAAATCGATTGCATTATCTACCCATTGGTAGTTTCAAAAAAAAATCATTGCAATGCATTAGTCTATGAGCCTCCTAAAATCAAGATTTGGCCTCTACATTTATCGTCTCAACAACGAGAAATCATTTGTGAATTTCTTCAAGTTAATGTCTTTTATGCAAGGGGATTTTTTTTACCAATTTTGTTTAAAATGGCCAAATAATGATTGTTAGATGCCCATATTCCAATATGCAAAAATTTGTTTACCATCTTTGAAAAGATCGGATCCTACCTTACCTCGTGCACTACCCCTTTGGATGGTACAAAAAATACAAACGTGCAAGCCTCATTGGATTGTATATCCGAGACACAGGGCGGTTTGTTCCTGACACGGGATTCCCTAAATGGCATTCCCTTCTAAGGTGGATGCATGATGCCAGTTTATCAAAGCCAATAAACATGCAATACACAAATGAAACGTGTCCTAAAGGAACCCCTTTTGTATGCCGAGGTGAGTCTAAAATGAAATGTATTCATGCTGCCAATGCGAAGCATTGAATTTAAACGTGTCATATCAAATAGGGTAGGCTCCTAGAGAGTACCATGCCAGGACTCTTATTTTCTAGGGCTTATGAATGCAGTGGAGACAAAAACAAGAAAAGTTAGTACAATCAGATAAATACACATAACACATTGTAGCAAAGAAATACAAAGAGATAAAGCAATAAAAGGAATAGAGGGGTTGGATCCCTCCCCTCGTGAATGGTGTCCCTAATAGAGTAAGGCAGACTCTACCCTAGGTAAATTATCATGGATGCATGAGGTTGGGGCTCACTAATGCATCTAGACTAGATAGGCTCAGGTCCCCAAGCTTTCAAACTCATGGCCAAGGGTCATCACTTCCAAGGCCCTTCGTCGGTGGCTTAAGCGATTCCCCAGACACTGCTACGCACACATAGTGTCACGGGTACATGTCATGAGTGAATCTATCAAAAATCCTCAACCTTCGACTAAAAGCTAAAGGCTATCAATCCAAAGCTTAAAGTGGAAGATTGAGTGATCCCTCGGATCATGCTACGCACACATCGTGTCGCGATCAATGTCCAAATGCGTCGCCTAAAATCCTAATAGGGTGGAGTGGCGTGACAAGCCACTAAAAGAAAAATAAATGAGGGATAAAAAAAATAAAGCGTATGCACGTATGCTAGTGCTCGTTTGGAATAGAGGGATCGAGAACCAACGCGAGGCTCTAGGGTAATATCCCCCACCCAAATGCAATGCAAGGCGCGGGATCACATAAATAAGCCATCCATCCAACAAATCAATCGTACGCAAAGGGGTAAGGGAGTGAGTTGATACGCGCGAAATGCAAAAATCCTAAAAAAGAAAAAAATGCAACCCTAAACATCCAAATGCGATATATGAAAAGGTTAAAAGAAGAAAAAGATTGACTAAATCAAATTTGCTCGGACTCTCTAAGTCCCCAGTGGAGTCGCCAACTGTCACGCCCTATTTTTTTTATAAGAAAAATAAAAGACGAGTTTAGAAAAATGGCTTTTGATTCAATTTTTGGTTGGAAAATGAATTTTTGATTTAAAAAAAAATGAAAAACATGGGTCTAAATGGGACACGAAAATGCGACGATTTGACCCAAAATATAGTTTAAAAGGGGTTTTTTGAATGAAAAATGGAGTCGCCACTTCGTATAGAGTTAAGGTGTACCAAGTCACCAAAAAATGAAATTTTAAACAAAAAAGTAAAAAATCCTTTTTAAACTACTCCAAGTCTACGAAAATCAGAGAAAAAGATTCGGGAGTCACATTTGAAGAAAGGGAAGGCAAGGATAAGAATCCAAGGCACCCTTTCAACCTAGCCAAGACTACTTGCGCAATTTAGTCAAAGATTTTCTTATTTTACCCTTAAGATTTATCACATTTGGATGTACTATATGCATGCAAACCCTAGACCTAAGAGGGTATCGGGGGGTCAAAATTTATCTTCAAAACTTACTTGGTACCAATGATTGTGATGCCCAATAAAGACTCTTCGAAGAAGTCACAAATAATGCCAGTCATGAGACTCGAAAGAAAGAAAAAGTATAGAAAATAATAATATACAAATGTGTATGACCTAAAGGAATGCATCATAATGGGTGCGGGGGACTTATACTCGTGACTTTCAATGTTCCCTTTAATAGAGGGAATACGAGCGTGCTAAGGCTAGAAAACCAAACTCGTCCATATCCCATACGCAAGGGGTTTTCCTAATCTAGCATGCAAATGATTTAACCTAGTTTCTATTTCTTAAATGAAATGCAAGTCTAATATTATGATTTCATACAAAGGGGTAAGGAATATATATATAAGGGAAAATACGGAATAAGGGATATAAGTAGAAGGTAATATGGGATAAAGAATGTACATATATAAGAAAGTGTCATGCAACATGGTAAAACCCTAAAAAGTTAAAACATGCATGAGATGAAGTGATTTTATCACACAACCATGATCTAACGCTCGAGGGGCTCCTAAGGGTCTAGTGTTGGACTAGCCCATGTCTACAATTTCCCACTAGCATTGGACTAGTGAGAAAAGTCGGAACAAAGGGCCACAACTAGCGTTGGACTAGTGTGGATTCGAGAAATTGACCACAACTAGCATTGAACTAGTGTGGTGACATCACACATCAGTTACAATCAAATAAATCATGTAAGACCTAAAAAAAGAATGTAAACACATAAATCACATATAGCACATAACACATAAGCATGATATCTAGATGCAAGACCCTAAGAAAGCGGTAACACATAACACATAGACATGCAAAACACACACAAGGCAAATAAAGCAAATAAAGCCCTAACTATTACATTCGGGGGAAGCCCTACTACAATCTAAGGGGAAAAGAATAAAATAAAATAAATTAATTAAATCCCTAACTATTACAACTTTGGCATTCAAGTGCCTTTCAAATGATCGAAATTGAGCTAAAATAAATATACAAAAACTAAAGCCAATAAATCAAATAAATAAATAAAAACATTCAAGAGGACATGCAGTTTAAACATGTAAAGTCACGTAGGCACATAGGGTCAAATAAAGTGAGCAATAAGGAATAGAGTGTACCTCCCTTGAGTTGGGGCCCTAATGGAGTGAAATCACTTATTTACCCTCCAAAATAATAAAAGAGTCAAGGCATCACTTTAATCAAGAAATAATCACACGAAATGGGAATAAACATGAGATTGAATCAATCCAAGCATTCAAATAAACTAAACAACTTATATTCATCAAATTGAAACAAACAAGGACCCAATTGAAACAATTAAAGAAGTCTAAGGGGCCAATTTATTATTATTATAAATACTAAGGGTCTAAAGGAAGATAAATTAAAATTAAGAGCTTAAGGTGAAACCTACCAATCAAATGATAAAGTTCACAAAAGATGAATGAAACCTATTGGCTATAATTAAACAAGAAAAATTACTCAAAATTTCATTAAAATTCAAGTCCAAACTAAAAATGATCAAAAATCGTTAGATCCTCAAATTCACTCTAAAAATCACAAATAATCTATCAAACAATCATATTAAACCGTATCAAGTGAAATCAACATTTAGAAGGGACCAAAATGATTGATTTTTCCATTTTTCGGGCCATAGCATTAAATGAAACTCAAGGGGGTTAAAATACAAGTTATGAAAACCTTTTGCATGCATGCAACGAAAGAAGCATTCATCTGCAACATTCATTCGAAGCTTTCTGCAACTTCAAGCTCTCAAAATGAAGATTTTCATACAAAGACTTCAAACAACAACTAGCAAAGACACTCAACACCTCTTGACAACTAGACACTTCGATTAACACAACCCAAACAATGAACACTAAACCATTAAAGATCGAATGAGGAAACAAATGGAAGACATATATGGAGCAACAGAAACAAACACCAGCTTTCTAAGTTTCTTGAATGGAACTTCATTATTTAACTAAGATGTCTATGCAAAGTAACCCAACGAAGCCTACTGAATCATCAATCAAAAACCCAAATGCTATACCTTCAATCCATCCTACCATTCCCAAAAATACATTCGTGCATTTCTAACACATCCAAAAATACAACTAGTTATGAAAAACTGTAGCCAAGACGCAAAAGAAAGAACCCGCGGCAAACATGCGCATGATACACCAATTGACAAACAAAACAGAAACTTCGAACAAAACAAGAACCTTAGCAACAAAGCAAATGACCATTGCTGCAATAAAACAGACAGCTCCAACCTTGTTGCTGCAATTTTCTTAGCAACCTTATCATTGATCATTTAGACACCAGATTTAACTAGCAAAATAGATGACTAAACCAGTTTTGGTGGGCTGCTGTGGGGAGCAGGGAAAACAGCAAAACATAAAGATGAAATGCAGCTTATCAAGAACCCAGAAAATTTTGCAGCCCAACATTCATTATGTTCACCATGAACGCACGCTTAGACAAGCAACAAAGGAAATTCGGGGATAGAGAGGGGCCAAAACATGCATTTTCAAAACATTTCACGGAGCCCAGGCTAGGAGTTCATCTTATTTACCAGTTTTCCCAAACATAAAACAAAAGGAATATGAGCATTGTTTGCAAGAAAACAAAGTAGACATCACTCATTCTCACGGCAAAACACCAAACGAAAGTTTCACAGATTTCTGCACTCCAAGGAAGTCACGGTTAGTCTTGAAATTATCAGAAAACCCAGAAACTTCCACCCACTCAAATAAAACAGTAATTTTTCAGAAAAAACGTAGGAAATCCACCAAGAAACTGCGATAAAAACACAACAGAGAGCCTCAAGCATCCATACTTAAAAACTGAAATTTGAAGGCAGAAAAATAGCTTACGAAGTTCTGCAGATGATGATGGTGAATTCGTGAGCTTGAGAACCGCTGCACTTCCTTGCTGATTCTCAAAGAACAGCACCAGATCTGCTTCCTCCTTTGGCTTTTCTTCTTCGCAGCTTTTCCCAA
Organism: Coffea arabica; assembly: GCF_036785885.1. Classification (NCBI taxonomy): domain Eukaryota; kingdom Viridiplantae; phylum Streptophyta; class Magnoliopsida; order Gentianales; family Rubiaceae; genus Coffea; species Coffea arabica. Next base: position 33,526,075 of record NC_092310.1, on the reverse strand, counting down.
ACTTTTTCTCTACCCGAAGCTCTTTCGGCCTCTCTATCTCCCTCTTGTCCGCCAGCCCCTCTAGTTTTTTTTTCCTCTCTTTGCTCTATTCCCTTCAGCCGAAAGCCTCTCTCGATCTCCTACCTCTCTCCTCCCTTTCTTGTTACCCGTAGCTTTTCCCTTTGGTTCTCACCAAAGCTCTCCCTTTTCCCGTTGTTTCCCTTTTTTTGTTCTTTGCTCAGCCGCCCGCCTCACTCTCCTGATTCTCTCTATCAAAACGTCCCCCCTCTCTATGCTTTTTCTGCCTCTCCTACCTCTCTCGTTCTTTCTCTCCAACCGTCTGTCAAACCCCCAACTCTCTTCTTCTAAAAACCTAGCCGTCAACCTTCACCCCCCCTTTTCTCTTGGCCGAAAACCCTTTTTTCTATTTCTGCCCTCTCCACCATCACCCCAGTCTCCTTCAGTCGTCACCAGAGTCCCCTTTTGCTAGCTGCATTTTCAAGCATTTAAGGGAACCCAAAACCTAAACCTACGATGGAAGGCTGAGATCTCAAACCCCAAAATGGGCTTATGTGGCCTGCTCTTGCCCCTTTGATCCCGCTTGTACTGAGAATCCTTTGGAGGAACGAATGAAATGGGACGAAAAAGCCAGCTGCCATTTTTCTGTACTGCACGTATCTGGTTTCTGATATGAGCTGAGGAAGGGCTTGGATCGTGTGTAGCTCACACATGCGTGAGCTTACTTTCTCCTTTTTTTTTAATAACAAACAATGAAGTAATGTTAACAACAAACAAGATTAACCAAAACAAATGAAATGCTAAAATTTTTTTGATTTTGATAGATGATTTTTCTTTTTATTTTATTATATATTTCACAAATTTTCACTTAATTTAGGTAAACAACAAATTTCATAAATTGAATTTGAAAAATGTAAAGCATATTTTTTGTGAACAATTTCTTTTTCTGATAAAATTTTAATGCTAAAAAATGTCTAAAAATAATAAAAAAAACTAATGAGCAAAAAGGGATAATAATAAATAAAATAAAGCTAAATTAAAATTTTAATATCTAAAATGCTAAAAAAAGTCTAAAATAAAATAATGAGATTAATAAAATAAAAAAATAAAAAAATAGATGATAATTATCAATAAAAATGAAATAAATTAAAAATTTGGTGTCTACAAATATCACTTAATACAAAACTCCAACAAGTTGTCAAAAATTTATCGCAATTACCGCACTAGCGGGTCCCACGTCCATAATACACTTCAAACTCAACGTGGACTAACTTGTATCAAGGAAATGATTTGAAAACTATATTCCCTTATAAAAATGTATAAGAAATTAATATATTGAAGAAAGGCATAAAATTATAGACAAGGAAACAAAATAATGTCTCGAAAATATATCAAAATTTTCGGGTTCTCACACTCATCCTTTTGGGGCGTCACAAACTCCCCTCCTTAAAAGAATGTCGTTCTCGACATTCCATCTTGTACCAATCAAGTCGAGACATCTCGCAAGAATCACTAATATTTCAAACCAAACCCACAGTCCGGCATCCTAAACTTCAAGCCTAGGATACACTACAGGAATCTGAAGCCTAAACTCTGATACCACCTGTGACAGCCCCACCTCCCTCTAAGGCGAATCAAAGGGTTCGGCGGACCGTCTGCCCAACTCTCGCCGGGACTCAGTCGTTCACTACAGTTCTTAAATAAATTACAATATAAGTCTCAAATATACATCAGATGTTTCACAAATTTACATATCATAAGCGAAGCATCCACGCTTAGAATTAGTTTCCGCTTCATACATCCATGCGATCCTTAATACCAACTATTATACAGGAGGAAGTTCAAAATTCAAAGTACACAAACATCCATTTCAATTTCAAATCTAAACTGTGCAAGATATAAGCCATCCAGCCACTTTAATAAGTACTACAAGCCTTTCCTTCGCTACGAGCCCTGTGGAGGGGAATAAAACAGTTTTGGGGTGAGCTAAAAGCTTAGTGAGTGACCAATAAAATCAGTAATCAAATATATTTCACAATCGTTCATTTCAATGATGTCATGAATCAGTAATCAAATGTACGTTTATTACTCTCATGAGCCAGTGAAATCATTGTGCTTAAACATCCAACGCTCAAATAGATTACTTAACGTTAAACAATAAGGGGGAGCAACGTTGGTGCTCCAGATCATGTCATGAACAATAAACAGGAGTGGAGACGTTGGTATTCAGCACAAGACTCCCCAAAAACTCATTTAAGCCAAATCATGTCATGAACTCACATGCGCGCACACATGATATGCAATCAAGTAAATAATGCAAAAAACATTTCAAAAGTATTTTGGAAACAGTTTAGGGTCACTCACCTCCACAGCTCAGAAACCATCCATCATATATCATTACCTTGCCCGAGTCCAAGCCCTAAATCACAAATTCAAAGCAATCATACATTCTCAAAGTTCGGACAGCATTTCCCCATAAATGCTTCATTTCCAACCTACAATATATTACCAATCACACATACGGTTAATAAGCAATAAAATATATCCAATTAGGCCACAATATCCCTCAATCAAAGCTAATTAGAAGCTTAAGAGCCACCATTAGAAAAATCCCGAATTAAACCCTAGAAACCAGAATTCATTCCCTCAACCGTAAATTTTCCGCAACGATCGCAGTTAACGTATAAAAGTTCCGTTTAACACCTTTCGGTACAATATCCATAACTGAAGCTGCCCTTATCGGATTGAAACGAATCTTATGGCATTTTGAAGCCAAGACATATACCTACATTCCTTATGAAGACCTCCAAGGCCAAATCATGCATTTTCATGATCAAAAATGGAAATTTCCACGAAAATAGAAATCTAGGCGCGGAACAGGGTTCATAGACAGTCAAGGGTATTTTGGTCATTTCACATGCTACAGTTCTCAGATCGAGCTGAAATTTTGTAGGCAGCTATTTAACACCATTTGCTACAACTTTCATGTTTTAACCTAAGCATGAATCGGCCTCTAACATGCTCGAATAAATCCGGTCAGAACAGGGCAAATGTAAACCCGAAACTTGGAATTTCGTATCAAACCAGAAATTTTCCGCAACCAACTTCAACTAACATATACAAGCTTCATTTTACACCATTACCAGCCATCATACCATGATCAAACCATGATCCTCATACAAAACAGAAAAATAACAATAATAAATCAAAATTCATCAAACCTTCAGTTCTAACCATAATCACACCATATGTTATCATATTAAACTACTAAAGCCACCAATTGAACATAATCAAAGCTAAAGGGAAAGATTCTTAACAACTCACCTTGTAATCTCAAGACAACAAGCAACTTAGCACCTTTGCTTCTCAAACCACTTCACCACTCACCTTAATCCTACCAAGAGAAAGGATTTTATGGAACAAATCAAAGTTTTAACGGTTGGTTTGTGAGATCAAGGCAAGAAATGGAAGAAACAAGTTGAGAGCTTTCTTTTCTTTTCTTGTTGAGAGGGCTGGCCAAAGGAGCTAAAAATGAAGAAATAAATTGGCCAAAATTAGCTTTAAAAAAGTAAAAATATCTTGGTCAAAAGTCCAAGGATGAATTGAATGGTGACACTTGTCACCTTTTAGTTTAAAACTTATCTCTTTGTCTCTCTAATACTAATCCATATAGGTAATTTCTAATTATCTCTTAGCACCTTGTAAAATAATATCACTTAATACAAAACTCCAACAAGTTGTCAAAAATTTATCGCATTTACCGCACTAGCGGGTCCCACGTCCATAATACAATTCAAACTCAACGTGGACTAACTTGTATCAAGGAAATGATTTGAAAACTATATTTCCTTACAAAAATGTATAATAAATTAATATATTGAAGAAAGGCATAAAATTATAGACAAGGAAACAAAATAATGTCTCGAAAATATATAAAAATTTTCGGGTTCTCACACTCATCCTTTCGGGGCGTTATAGGTTGCTTGGTGGTTCGAAAGGTACTTACTGCGCGAGCCAAGGAAGAGGAATTGGAGGTGCAACAGGACAACCTTTTCTACACAAGGTGTCATATCAAGGACAAGGTTTGTAGTGTTGTTATTGATAGTGGGAGTTGTACCAATGTAGCTAGTCTACTCATGGTAGAAAAGTTAGGGCTCCCAGTTGTCAAACATCCAAGACCTTATCGTCTTCAATAGTTGAATAACGAAGGGGAAGTCCGTGTGTTTAGACAAATCAAAGTTCCATTTCGGATTGGCAAGTATGAAGATAAAGTAACTTGCTATGTTGTGCCAATGCAAGCAAGTCATCTCATACTTGGGCGACCTTGGCAATACGATAGAGATGTCGAATTCAAGGGGAGAGCTAACAAATATGTTTTCACTCATTGTAATAGAAAAGTGACTCTTGTACCCCTCACTCCAAAATAAGTGTATGAAGATCAAATCAGACTCTAAAAGGAGTATGAGCTAGAACTTGAGAGGAAAAAATGAGAGAAAAGTGAGGAAGAAAATAAAGAGGTTAAGGCTGAGCCTCTAGGCAAGAAAAAGGCAACCATAGGATCGGCCATGAGGGAAAAAAGTAAGGGGAAGTTTAGCTTGCTAGCAAAAGCCAAAGATATAAAGCGAGCTTTGTCTTCCAACCAACACTTACTTATACTTGTGTGCAAAGAAGAGTTGGTTATTTCATCCATTCCTACTAACTCTTTGCCTTCCAATGTTTTATTTCTCTTGCAGGAATTTGAGGACATATTTCCTGAGGATATGCCTGATGGACTACCACCCCTAAGGGGAATAGAGCACCAAATTGACCTCATTCCTGGAGCACCACTGCCTAACAAGCCTGCCTATTGAATGGGCCCTGAGGAAATAAAGGAATTGCAAAGGCAAGTGGAGAAACTACTAAGGAAAGACTGGGGTCGAGAAAGTCTAAGTCAATGTGTTGTACCAGTGATTCTCGTGCCAAAGAAGGATGGAGCCTGGAGAATGTGCACTGACTGTAGGGCAGTTAATGCTATCATGGTAAAGTATCGTCACCCTATCCCTAGGTTAGATAATATGCTAGATAAACAGCATGGTGCCATTATTTTTACCAAAATTGATTTCAAAAGTGGTTACCACTAATAAGAATGAAAAAAGGAGATAAATGGAAAATCGCTTTCAAAACTAAACATGGTCTATACAAGTGGTTAGTAATGCCTTTTGGTTTAACTAATGCACCTAGTACTTTCATGCGTTTAATGAACCATGTTTTAAGATCTTTCCTTGGGAAATTTGTTGTGGTTTACTTTGAGAATATTCTGATTTATAGTAGAAGCTTAGAAGAACACCTTGAACACCTCAAAGCCATTTTCTAAGTACTTCGAAGGGAGAGGCTATATGCCAACCTTAAGAATTGCACATTTTGCACTGACCGTGTGGTGTTTCTAGGCTATGTTGTGAGTGCGCAAGGTATTCATGTGGATGAAGAGAAGGTTAAAACCATCCAAGAATGGCCAACACTTACCTCTGTAAGTGAAGTGCGCAGCTTCTATGGGTTAGCAAGATTCTACCGCCATTTGTGAAGGATTTTAGTACCATTGCCGTACCTCTCACCGCGGTCATGAAGAAGAATGAGAAGTTCTTTTGGGGGGAAGCACAAGATAAGGCTTTCCAATTGCTCAAATACAAACTCACACATGCACCACTTCTTGCACTACTTAACTTTGATCTTACTTTTGAAGTGAAATGTGATGCATCAGGTGTAGGAGTAAGAGTCGTACTCATGCAAGGAGGGAAACCAATCACCTACTTCAGTGAGAAGTTGAATGGCTCGACTCTCAACTACTCGACCTATGACAAGGAGTTACTTGCCCTTATACGCATTTTGGAGACCTGGTAACACTACCTACGCACAAGGGAATTCGTCATCAAGACCGATCATGAGTCCCTCAAGCACCTCAAGGGACAACAAAAGTTGAGCAAAAGGCATGCCCGATGGGTAGCCTTCATCGAGTTTTTTCCATATGTCATCAGGTACAAAACAGGTAAGTCTAATGTAGTGGCTGACGCTTTATCTCGATAACATATTTTGCTCACTGCTTTAGATGCTAAACACCTAGGCTTCAAGCTCATGAAGGAGTTGTATAAGGATGGCTTGGACTTTTTGAATGCTTATGCGAATTGGGGAAAATTTGACTTTGAAAAATTCTTTGTGCATGATAGGTTCTTATTTTATCTTACCAAGTTGTGCATCCCTCGAGGGTCCATACGTGACTTACTTTTTCATGAGTCACATAGTGGTGGACTAATGGGACACTTTGGTGTCACCAAGATATTAGCTGTGTTGCAGGAACACTTTCATTGGCCTCGCATGTGCAAGGACGTGGAGAGGATTGTTGAAAGATGTGGTGTATGCCACAAAGCTAAGTTTCAGGTCAACCCAAACGATTTGTATACTCCATTACCCATACCTCTCCAACCTTGGGTTGATATTTCCATGGATTTCGTGCTTAGTTTATCACGTTCTAAACATGGACATGACTCTATATTCGTTGTAGTAGATAGATTCTCCAAAATGACCCACTTTATTGCATGCATAAAATTGATGATGCTTTGCACATTGCTGACTTATTCTTTAAAGAAGTTGTTCGTTTGCATGACATACCTAGGACTATAATGTCTGATAGAGATGTCAAGTTTCTGAACTATTTTTAGAAGTCTCTATGGGGAAGGTTGGGAACCAAACTATTGTTTTCTACCTCTCGCCATCCTCAAACGGATGGTCAAACTGAGGTAATAAATAGAACATTGTCGACACTCTTACGTGCAATTATCAAGAAAAATCTTAAGATATGGAAAGAGTGTCTCCCACATGTAGAGTTTGTATGCAATAGGGCTGTGTATAGTGCTGCACACTTTTTACCTTTTGAAGTTGTGTATGGGTTTAACCCTTTAGTTCCTTTAGATTTGTTGCCATTACCTTCTTCTGAGCATGTGAACTTAGATGGCAAAAGGAAAGCTGAATTCGTGCGGTTATTGCACGAGAAGGTTCGCGCCAACATCGAGAGGAGAACGACCCAATATCTCCAACAAGCTAACAAGCATAGGCGCAAGCTTATCTTTGAACCTGATGATTGGGTCTAGTTACACTTGCGTAAGGAGAGATTTCCAAAACAATGCCAAAGCAAGTTATCACCAAGAGGAGATGGGCCTTTCCAAGTCCTCGAGCGCATCAACGACAATGCATATCGCTTAGATCTACCGGTGAGTATCAAGTAAGTGCTACATTTAACATTGCTAATCTAAGTCCATTTCTTGCAGTGGACGAGCATGATTTGAGGTCAAATCCTTTTCAAGAGGACGGGAATGATGCGAATGCGAATGAGCAAGAGGCCTATGGTGTTCAAGTAGATCTTGTGAAGGTTTCACAAGGCCCAGTAACACGCGCACGAGCTAAGAGATTCAAGGAGTCACTTCAGGCTTTGGTTCATGCCGTCCAAGCCCAAGAGCCACCGTGCATTGAAGGGATTGATTCAGAAGATCCTTGCAAGACCACCAAGACACTGCTAACAATTAGGGAGGCAAGTGATCAAGCATTGGGCTTTGACCATGTAGCTTAAGGGAGTTAGTCTCGGCCATGTGGGCCTTAGTGTCATTAGTCCGATTAGCGAGTTAGTTAAGTAGTTAACTAGGTTTAATTTTGGCCCAAAGGAAAAGCAAGTGCTGGCCAAATTTCCTTAATATTTTCCAAGCCTTATTAGGGTTTAGTCAAGGCTATAAATAGCCTTAAGTGATGTTTTACATTCAGTTTTTGATAATTCAATAAAAATTTTCAGAATTTCGTCCATTCTTGTGGCAAATTCCCTTAGCATGTGAAAGTTAGTTTAAGCATCCTAGAGTCGATCCTAGGTTGTTTCTTGACTTATCAATCAAGCAAACACACTTGATTGTGGTGTCCTCTACTGTTGAATTCGTTCTTGAGTGGTCCAAGTTTGGGTTCAACTCCATCAATTCCGCAACGTGTCCTCTAAGATCCCAAGTTTGCTTCCGCACTCACATCAGAAGAAGAAAAGATTGGAGGCTTACAAGTGACAAGAGTTTCTTCTTTCTACTATTTTGATTTCTTGTATTTGTACTTCAATGTTTAGTTGCAATACAAGATTACTGTTTGCTATCTGCTTCTTAATGTTTTGCTAAGCTTATGCCGGGATTACGATGAAATTTGTATGATTGTTATATGATGTTTGCTTAGCCATTTGATGTTTTATTTTGAACAAGTTATTTAACAATTTTGCTATCACAATCATGATTAACTGGCTATTAGTTATGATTATCTAAAGATATTTGATTATCAACAAAAGTTGGAATTTAATACTAGTTCATGAAAGTGCTAAACCTAGATTGTACACTCACAATGTAGAGGATGCACCTTTGTGTTTTTATTTCATAGAAATTAATGAGTTTATAACTAGTTTCATCACCACAAAAGTAAGTATAGGCTAGTTACAGGTATGGTGAGTACATCAGTAAAAGCTATGACGTATATTAGAAAAATTATGTCATAACTTAACCAAGGTAATAATAATCAATTAATCGGTAGATTTACTTACAAGAGTAGTTGGGATTTTAAAGCCATAAGTTCTTTTTTATTGTTGTTTTTTCTTCTTTTTTATTACATATTTGTAGTGTAGATTTAAACTTGTGATTGTCTACATAATAAAGGAAATCAAATCACACTGGTAATTAACAATCTTTTCCATGGGATCGACACCTAAAATTTCTTATACTCATTAAATGATCTGTATACTTGCAGAACATAGGATATTCACGCTATTAAAATTTGGAACGTAGAATTAAACCTCATTATTTTGTCTCATAACTCAAAAAGATAACAAATCATGAAGGAGTTTATTGCCAAAATAACTCTCCTTCTAAAATATATACCCAAAGTAACATAATTTTAAAATTTATTACCTTTATAATCTTTTTTTTGCCACATAGGTTGCACATGTTTCAAGACAGAGATAGAGGCACACTCTATTTCTTTTTTCCGTCTAATATCTTTCCCAATTCTGTCTCTCCTGTATTTTTTCCTTTCATTGTCTTTTTCTTGTCAAACGTAATTTTGAGAAGTCAATATTTATATTCACAGTATATAAAAATTCATTATCATCCTTGAAAATATCAAGGTAAACAAAGATTATTCTCTTATCTTTTCTGTTGTGCAATTTTTGGAACATTGCTATGGCATTCAAAAAATTTTTGAATATTAATTGTATAACAAATGATTTCTCACACCGTGTATTTGATAAAATGTCTAGAAAAAAAATAATCTAGCCATTTTAGTTTGCAATTGAAAACTTGAAAATTTCAGTTTTATTACATCTTGTAAAAGTTTTTTTCAAAGAGTAAGAAGGATAATATAAACAAATATGATAACCTTGAAGTTTTTGTAATTTTTTGTTGTTATTGCTTACAATTTTTGTTGCAATTTTTGAATTTTTCAAATTTAATTTTTGAAAAATTATATGCAATAGGTTTGATTCATTTCAAGAAAAATGTAGAGACCAATCATAGTAAGGTCAATAATGATAGAATTTATTTTAAATAATTATAAGAAAATTATCAAAGTTATGCAATCTTATTGTGTCTCTATGATTAAAAAAAATTAAAAATTTTAGCTCATGTTGGAAACTACAAACTAGATCAAAACTTTCCTTTCTTATTATCCTATGTAGCAATCAGGATAATAAGGTGGTAATAATAACATCATTATGTGAATAAAGTTTGAAAGTGAATCATATTGAGCATATTTTTTAGAAAGAGTGTTATTTAAGCAAAAAACTCAATCTTGAAAGGGGGATGAAAAGTTACCGTAGCATGAACAATAACTTCTGAGCCCGTTTTATATATTTAGGATTTGATTTACAAAATTTAACTTTGTACTTTGAGTTAACCCTAAGCATTAAAATAGACCCAGTCCTCACCAAATTGATACATATGAGTGACAAGGTTTTAAACTAGTTTGACTAATAAAATTAGTATCGTTTGGTCACTCAACTAAGAAAAATTTTCGTGTTTAGTCACTCAACTACTAAAATCATAGTTTTCAATCACCAAATGTGTGTTCTCATTAGTTGAATGACCATTTTGCCTAACTTAATAGTTTAGTGGCTAAAATTGGAAATCCCAAATAGTTTAGTGTTAGTATGTTATCTTTACTCTATTTTTTGTTTACCATTGATTACATAATTAATAAATGTAAAATAAAAATGATAAAGTGCAATCAAGACTTGGGAGCTCAAAAGCAATGAAACTAATTGCATTTCTCCCCTTAAAATTTTAGGTAGTTAAGCTTTATTACTCTCAACTTTGGAAATATTGACTTTTACCTTTTTTTTTTATTTTTTTCAATAAAGGAGGGGTAGGACTCAAGAAGCGAGAAGAGGACAAGAAAATTGGAACCCAGAACGTCTAATTCTTGGGACTTCTAATATTAACTTTTACCTTTCTATAATCTAATTAAACATTAAAAAAGCTAATCGGTTGACTATTGATATTATGGCCCATGAACTCTTGTTGGAATGACAAATAAATCCTTTAGGCTTTAAGTACCATATATAGTAACGTATGGCAAGAGTTGATTAGAGTAAATTTAGATTATATATGTTCTTATGATATTGCACGCAAAATTTTGTTTGTGATGGAAATTCTTTTTATTATGGGAAATAAGTTCCATTACAACATATTTATATCACTTTACTTTAATCAGTATTACACAATCAATGTTTATGATTATTGTTTACTTATCAAAAGAATCATTTTTAAGAAAAATCTTGACGGAAGTATTTCAAAAAATTTCTTCACAAAATTTGTTCATGCCAATTTACTTTCCATTTAAGAACTCCTATCTTAGATGTTATTGAGGTAAAAGTACTCGTAATTTTCTTTTGAGTAACTGAATCATTTATACTATTTATCAATGAGAAGAGTTGTGTATTTTGATTAAAAGCAATCTAGACAAATAAGCCTCTCTCTAATTCATTTATGTTAGTCTGGAACTGTCCCTTCAGATTTCAAAATAAATCAGGTTGTCCATTATATGCTGCAAAAATGAAATTAAAGATTGATTAGCTCCATCTTAAAAACATAAAATGTACCAAAAAAAAAAACCAATTGAAGATTATTGAACAAAGCTATATAAGATTTCCATCAATAAGTTTGGAATAAAGTAAATTTGATTTCTGTTACTCTATAAATGGTCTTCTAACTTTATGTCATTGTTGATACATTAAATCTAATACCATGTTTTCAGTAGAAAAAATTGTTTTGGTGACTAATTTGGAATCTCTTAAAACATAATCGGAAAAATGATGTTAGTTAAGTTGTACCAAATGCGAAAGTGCTTTGGGGAAGTATTATTTTTTACTTTGAATTAATAGATTATACGCTTTAAAGAGTCCAAAGACATTTGGTCACAAGAGATCATCTCTTTGTTAAATAACCCCTTAATGGTATCAGTGAGATAGGGTAAACTTTATATCTCAAATATTAAGGTGGTATAGTGTACGCACTTAAAGCACAAGATTAAAGCCCAACTGTTATTCTTCCTCTTTTTTTTTATATATATATATTTAACCAATCGAGTGATGTCGAATAGTAAATGAATTACTTGCCATATAAAGAGGTTAAATTTTTGAAATTTTAATCATTTTTACATTATTAGAGTTATATACACACTCCAGGAGACTTGAATGCATCAAGCAGAACTTCCATTTAAATTTGAGCTGTCTTTTTTGTTTTTTTTTTGGAGGGGGGGGGGGGGTTGGTGAATGGTTGTGATAAGGGAGGATTAAAATTTTTTAAAAATATTTAAATAAAATTATAAATTTTAAAAATACCTCCAAAATATATATAGTAAAATAAAAATTTTTAGAAAAACCTCTGAAAAATATTAATCGATATGCATCCTTTGCTTTTACATATATGGCTACTGGCCGTACTTGCTGGAGTTAAATAATTTACATTGACCAATTGACTTGTGGGAAAGATGTCGTCCTTCTTCCATGCAAGTCTTCAACAAAAATAAAAACACAGTTTAAAAAAAAAAAAGGTTACAGCAAAATCCTTCTACAATTAAAAAAAAAATTTACAGCAAAATCCTTCTTAAGAAATTTAGCTGATTTACTTTGGAAAAGAGAGAGAGAGAGGAAGAGAAAGAGAGAGTAATAAGAGCATTCAATCTAATTTAATGAGGACACGACACGGATCACAGGCAATGCAACTGTTTCTAGCGATTTTGTGTATTTTATATATCGTATAATTTTATTTTTATACGATATAATTTTATTTGTGCAATATATAATTTTAAAATAAATTTTTTTAAATTTCATACATATTATTAAAAATAAGATATAAGAAATAATTTAAATTGTATAATTATTTTGACTCAAATTTTGGCTGTGAACCGCTAGGAGCGGTCCATTTGATTACCGCTCCTGCCCCTCATTCGACACGACACAGCCCAAGGTACTTTTAAGTTCTCCCACCCATGGTTAAGAAAACCATTGCTGATTACCATTTACTGGTCCCCTCTCCTCTCTCTCTTGCTGCAAAAGAGTACTTGCAAAACCCCTCACTTTCTCTGAAGAATCACTATTCTAGATCGCGAAAAGGTAATCCTATCAATCATCCATGCTATTCACATCGTGCATTAGAAATTCTTTTTCAGGCTTTTTATTTTATTATTATCATTTTTTATATGGGCATCATTCTCTATTGCTGTTCTTCATATATCTGAAACTTTACTGAACTTCACTGAACCTCAGGACCTTTTTCTGAGTTCTCGGAGATAAATGAAAAATTTTAGATTTGGGTATTGCAATTCGATGTAAAGGGTTTCCGAATTGTATGGTTTTGACGGGTTTTTTATGAGCTGTGGTGTTTGGACATTTGTGAGCTGATTATGTGCTAAAACTTTAATTTTTTAGAGGTTTTTATGACTTCATGTTTAGATTGGTACAAATTCCATTCGGGTTTTCAGGATTTTTTTTTTTAGGGTTTGGAAGTTTTGGTGTGGAAGATGAATAATAACAATCGGGGTAGTGGGTTTTTATCCGGTTATACAGGAGGGTTTTTGGGGATGAATAGGAATCAACAAAATCCTGGTGGGCTTTTGGGGATGAGTAGAAGCCATCAACAAAACTTAAGTAGCAGTAATCCAGCTCGTCTGCAAAATGACCAAGTTCCATCTCTGATGAATATGAAATCAGTGGCTGAAAAGGATTCCAGGATTGGGCTAAGGGAGGTCAAAGACTCAGCACCAAGAGGTTTTGCTATGACTTTTGCAAGAGAGAGGGTTGCGGAACCTAGGAATGTTATGAGTAATGGTGCTGTTAACATCAATGAGATCTCAAGTGATGAGGATGACCCAAGTATGGCAGAGGGCAATGGTAGGGATACTGGTGGAGGAAAGGGCAAAAAGGATGCTCCTTGGGTGAGAATGAAGTGGACGGACAGTATAGTTAGACTTTTGATTCAAGTTGTTGCAAATGTTGGAGAAGATGGTCCTTCAGAGGGTGCTGAGGGAGCGAGGCGAAAATCTGGTATCATAAAGAAGGGAAAATGGAGAAAGGTCTCAAAGGTATTGATGTCTAAGGGTCTTTGTGTTTCACCTCAGCAGTGTGAGGATAAGTTCAATGATTTGAACAAGAGGTACAAGAAGTTGAACGACATTCTTGGAAGGGGTACTTCATGTAGAGTTGTCGAGAATCCAGCTCTATTAAACAACATGGAACATCTCTCTGACAAAGCAAAGGAAGATGTGAGGAAGTTATTGGGCTCAAAGCATTTGTTCTATAAGGAAATGTGTGCTTACCATAATGGCCAAAAGATTACCGATTGCAATGATTTTGAGTTACCAGTTCATGCTGCATCTGTAGCAGAACAAATTTGGGAACATTGTGATGGTTCACCTGTTGTAGGAGAAGGCACCAAAGACAAGGATGGTTCACCTGTTGCAGGAGAAGGCACAACAGACAAGGATGGTTCACCTGTGGCCGCACAAAGTTCAAAAGACAATGACATCTCTGAGGGCGATGATGCTGATGAAAATGATGAAAGTGACCATTACATGTCTGAAGATGAAGCTGCAGATAACAATGCTTCTGGGAGTGTGGATAGGGTTGAAACAAGTGAAAATAGGGAAATGTGGAAGGATTATGGAAATACCAGGTCTCGATCTGAGGCCGGTGATGATTTTCAGGCAGAAATCGCTGAAATGTTTAGTGACCCTACAAAGTCTCAATGGGAGCGGAGAGAGTGGATCAGGAAGCGTATGCTTCAACTTCATGAGGAAAGAATTGGCATACAAGCTGAAGCTTTTGAGTTAGAAAAGCAAAGATTGAAATGGCAGAGATTCTGCAACAAGAAAGAGTTGGAACTGGAGACAGCTAGGCTGGAAAAGGAGAGGTTGATAATAGAGAATGAGCGCAAGGCATTGCAACTGAAGCAGAAAGAAGTGGAGGTGGAATTTCGGAGACCGGAATCAACATTTAACCTGACTTCTTTTAGTATAGACATAATGGGGGGAAGAGAGCAGATTGATTCAGGAAGGCAACACTAGAGGACTTGTAACTTCTTTCGATGTTTATGACTTTCATCTCCTCTTTTGTAGAATTGAAGATTGTACTTCCGATCCATTTGCATTACTTTGTGGTCTCACTTCTCTTCGAATTCCCATACCATCGTATTCTAGCCAAGGATCGTTTTGATATTCAACAGCATGGTATGGTTTCGTTTGTAATAGTTATAAATGTTGTGTTTTGAACCCTGGCCTCATTCCAAGAAAATTGCTTATGCCTTAACAGCATGTCTGCTTTCTATTTCTATGATTATTAGTGCAGTTGAGTTTAGGATGCCTTTGCCTCTCAGTATTTACTGCAGTTAAGCACAGAGGATTATTGATGTCTTTCTGGTTATACTTGCGCTTAAGTTTGTTGTTCTCTACGTGGCTGACATTATTCCATTTCTGAGCTAAAATGTGCAGGTACGAAGCAATATTAACCAGATGTATTTACTGATTGGTCGTTTACTTGACAGTAGGATGAAAGGAGTGTTAGTTAGTGCTAAACATTTAATGAAGGTACTTGCAGTCTTGCACTATGCTTTTTTATTTCTTTTTTCCCCTTAAGTGTGTTATTCCTTTTATATTTTAACACTGCTATATTCTTCGGTATATTCAACAGTAGCAAATAATGCAAGTATCAAATTTGATGTTTGCCAAACATAATGTACAGACCAAGTAAGAAGAAGCAGAGATGACAACTTTTTCTGGACTAGCATTGAAGTGACTTTTCATGATTTACTACCTTTTTCTTTTTCACGTTCTAATGGACTTTTGATTGGGTGGAGCTTCATTTAGTTTTCCATTTTTTTTATAATCATTTTGTAATGTCTCTTTGCACAGGATAAGGGTCAATTAAAAGTTTTGGTATGGATTAAACTCTACAAAGTGCCCATCTTGCGCTTTTGGATATTCTCACACAACGTAGTATAACTGTTCAACTTCAACTTTCTTATATAATGGGAAAAGACATGAAATGGCAATGGAATACAATAGTTAAGCTCATTTGTAGGAAATTGGTACGTAGCAAAGGATTCAATTGACAGTTATTCCATTTTTAGAGGTATTGTATTCGTCATATTATGAGAATGAAGTCTGCTTCAAGAATGGGTGATTTTCAGATAATGACTCTATAAAACCTTTTCAATGCATAGATTGTGACGCCTCCACCTCTCCCTCGGGTGAATCTTAGGGTATAAGCGGAACGCCTGATCAACTCTGGTCAAGATTCACGCACTCATTCAAGCTTAATAAAGAACCACACGTCAACCATCGACTTAATTAAGAAGTACTTCGAATATGCAAGTCACAACTTCTAAAGTTAGCAATTACTATTACAATCCACCATATCCAAAAATAATAAAATTTACACTTTAAGAATCTCCAATAACATATAAAAGGTATATTAACTTCCACCAAAAGTCGCTAGTTTAGAACCTCCAATTTCCACCTCCAAAACCAGTTAAGGAAAACAAACTTAAAGTGATGAGTTAACGTTCAGTGAGGCCAAGAAAATCAAGCAAGCAGGCAAATAACACCAATTATTCAAATAACATACTTGAAAACAACTTTAAACATGAACTTTTATTTAAGTGCACAAGTAGGAAATAACACACATGGAATGATACAGGAGCTCTCAGGAGCTATTTCCACGTCTCGACAGATTCAAACCATTTGGGGTTAACTCTCCGTCAACTCAAGTAGTAATATGACCGTAGTACTCCATTTACTTCCTCCATCTAACATAACACCCTCTCGGATTTGGAACCAAACATGCATGAGGTGACAATACTAATCGAATATGCCAAATAAGATTTCAAAAGATCAAACTATAAAATTTTTCATAATTCACCAAACTTCTCGACCAAACCCTTGCCTGCTCGAGTTACGAGATTAGCCAATGGGTTGGGGTGTCTCCACAAGTATAAGTGGTCGATGAGACAACGCTCCAATCGATTTAGCATTGTTCATGACTCTGAGTCGGTATGAGAGGCACCTTCCACTCGAATAGGGTGTGGTATATGCTGTCGCTCAAAAAATTGATCATAGCACTGAGTCGGTATGAGAGGCATTTCCTACCCGGATAGGGTGTGGTACATGCTGCCGCTCAGTGCTCACGAGTTAAAACATATTCAAGTACAAGTGCAAGTCATATACATTCATTTAACAAGTATCAATCAAGAGAGAGCGAGAGGAGGAGGGTGGTAAAGTACACTCTCGTCTCGACAAGTTCACGTATCATATAGCACTTGTACAAATATCATTTCAATCATATTAACGTTAAACATGCACTTGACACTCACCAAGAGTCAAGAGCAAAACAAGAGCAAAATGAGAGATCAGACAAGCTCCTCGGCGTTCTCGTGACCATCTGAAACATGCACAATCACGATTATCTAGGTACTCGATCAAAGCTAATAAGAAAAATATTTCTTACTACCCGCTCTCAAGGTTACAAATTCGAGTCAAGTTAAAGGAGTTTTTCTTGTTAAATCATTAAAATAATATTCAAAAGAGCTCAAAGGTCGTTTTCGATTCAAGTTTTGGCTAGAACTTTTAGTTCCAAAAGAAAGTACCATATTTATTTTTGGCACAAAAATCGAGAAAAGAGTATATAGTTTTCATCTCTCAAAACTTCTAGTCTTATGCCCAAGCTTTAGAATATACGGAGCATGGAGTTAAAATTCATCAAAACTCCACTCATTTTCATAGTAAATGTCAAAACTAAAGGTTCCAAGTTTCAAGTTTAAAACTAATGAAATTCTCCAAGAATTACTCTAATTAAAACGCTCCATTTTTAGAGTTCAATCTCATGAAAATCAAGGGCACAAGACTAGGGGTTGAAATCTATTTCTCAAGTATGAAATGAGGTGCAATTAACCAAGACAGTTAGGCAACCAGGAAAACGCTTCAAGAAAGGTTTAATCTTTTGGAAACCAAGATTCAAAATGCAAGCCTAATGGTCAAAGAGACCTTATATCCAACCATGAAATTAAACTTAAAACGGATCAACAGTCTCAAAGGAAAGTTAAAAGTTCTTGAAAGAGCATTTTGCTTGAAACCAGAAAATTCCAGCTTGGTGCGAGACTATTTGGAAAAAGCATATCTCAAGTTCCGTAAATCCAAAAATTGGAAACTTTATACCTTTGAAAACTAAATTCAATGTACTAAAACTCTCTAGAAGAACTTTTCCAAAATTCAAATTCGAAATCATTCAAATTTTAGCTTAAAATCACTGTTCCAGACAGGACAGAGCAAAACAGGCTTGCAATTTTAGTAAACTTTGAAAATTCGAAAAAATTCATAAAAATAGAATCAGCCCTTGAAATTTATACCACTAATAGAAACCCAAATCTAGTTTCAAATGCAACAAACATAACTCAATTTGGACCTTTCTACACCAAGATACAACAGTTTTAGGAAAACTGATTTTTGGAACCTATTTCACGGAATTTCCAGTTTTGAAGTACTTGACAGAGTTTCAAAATCTGATCATAACTAGAGCTACATAACTCAAAATTTAGCATGGTTTGTGGCGTTGAAAAATAGGTTCAAAATGCTAAAAATAACTAGAAGGAACTGTCTTAAAAATCATTTTGCAAGATAGGTGAAATTGAGCTACAAATTACTGCTATGCTTGTTTCTCGGATGAAAGCAGTGAGGAAAATCAGTCATCTTTGCCGGTTCACTACACCTCATATAAATCGAAATAGGGGGTGTATTTTATACCGTTGGAAAGCTCTCGGAGTGTAGTTTCAGATTCCACAAACGGCATTTGATTTCAACTCCCAGACAAAAAGTTATGGGCCAAAACGTGAACACTGGCCGCGTCTCCTGATCAGAAAATTTTTCAGATTTGCAAACTCACGTTCCCCTATTTTAACTCAACCAATTGTAAAGCTTTTTGGAAGATATTTAACACACATAAATATCAACATATATCAAGCATTATAGCACCAAAATAACATCAAAATTCAATATTAACATGAGAGATTTAACTAGCCAAAATTTGGACAGCAAGCCTCTTTCTTTCCTCTAGTTTTCTTTTCAACTTTCCAATCAAAACTAAACCATAATTCCTTAAAACAAGCATCAAACAAGCAAGTAAACACACAAACTCCTCAAGGCCTCTACCTATAAAGCCACCTCAAGTCATCTACCTAGTATCAAGGTTCTTGTGAGCCCATCAACAACCCAAAGATTAACTAGATATAACCAATAACTACTATGATTTGAGAGGAAAAGATGAGGGCTTTGGATGATTACCTTGCTTCTAAGAGATGTAGACCAGCCATTAGTGTATAAGCTCTTAAACTACCAAAGTTCCTTCCTCCTTCAAGTCACCCTTCAAGCTTGTGCAATGAACCAAGAAAAGAAGCAAGTTTGGACTGTCTTCTTGGAGCAAAAGAGGAAGAAAGCTAGCTGAAATTTTTAGTAGAAATGGGTGAAGGGGGAGTCGGCCAAGAGGAGAAGGAG
Source organism: Coffea arabica (assembly GCF_036785885.1). NCBI lineage: Eukaryota > Viridiplantae > Streptophyta > Magnoliopsida > Gentianales > Rubiaceae > Coffea > Coffea arabica. The sequence continues at coordinate 33,507,001 of NC_092310.1, read as the reverse complement.
AAGAAAGGGTTTTGTGTGGTAGTTGGTGATTTGATGGAGTGAAAGGAAGAATGATATAAAGGTGCTTTGGTACCCAAAAGTCAACAATTGAATAGTGAGCAATTTGCGCTCGTAATTGAGTTTAATTCAACTCACTTACCTCTAATCTCTCAATTAACTCTTCTTAGTCTACTCTTGATCACCCTTAATTCTCCAAGATCAATGCACTCTCGGTCCGAATTTTGCTTCAAAAAACGTGTAATCGCTAATTCTCGCTAGTTGAGTCGCAGAAAAATTAACTTTTAAAATAAATGTGCTAAAATATATTTTGGGATAATGTACAATGTAATTGTAATTAAAATGGATGAAATAACTTAATTTGAGCAAACAAATAAATAAATGATTAAATAAGCTAGTAAGATAAATAAAAGTAAGTAAAATAAAAAAAATTTCGGGTCTTCACATGGATTTTTTTCCAAAAATTGGACAACTGTTTAATAGTAGTATACACTTCATCTATGCCCCCATGCTCACTGGAGCAGTTTTCTAGTTTTGATATAAACTCCTTGTTGGTGATCTTGGTTAATAAAAAGTTATTTGTGATTACTACTACAGACTGGGCAGTGTGTCGATTCTGAGGTTGGAAATATAGAACCTATCAGAACTCATACAAAACCCCATCGCCTAACAAGGGTTGTCTGGTCCAATGACGTGTCCTTGGTGATTGATTGTCTTCCAGTTTCTCTTTTTAGGCGTTTAGTATCTAATTATTGTGAATATGGTTCTGTTGGTCCTTTTGTGTGGCATCATTTTAGTTTCTGAGCATCCTGAAATTGTTAACAGCTGTCTGTAGCTGTATATGATCTTGCAGAAGTCTGTAAGTTGTTTCATCATTGTGTTTGTTTTTCCTTCCACACTTACTCTTCACACTTAAGTCTCTAGAGTTCCGTAGTCTTGAAAATCTTTACCTGGTTGTCAAGTTACGCTTGCTTTGCAGTTTAATAGCTATTCTGATGCTTGTGAAAAAAGAATGATATGGTCTCTTCTGATGCTTGTGAGTCTTCTTTACGTGGGCATGACCAAATGTTTCTGCAACTTCATTACTCAAACAGTTCTGGATGAAACTTTGGTTTTCCTTGTTATTTACATCTTGTATTCCTCCCCTTCTTCTTTCCCCCTTATCGTGAGACATGTTTCTTTTTGCTTCTGTTTACTGCTTAACTTTCTCTTCTTATTATCCTCGAGCAATGCATGCGTGTAACATCTTACCTTGACTTGCTTGGTGCTTCATACAACATATGCCAGTGTGGATATTAAAGAAATATAAGGTCAGCCCCAACTTCACCAATATTAAAGAAATATAAGGTCTATACCCCCCTGCACTATGGACATTAAGTTACAAGTGTGACCATAGCTAAACATGTAAATACTGACATCTGCATGAATAAGTACCAGAAACTACACTAGGTCTTGCTGCATACCAAAAAATACACCAAGTCTTGCTGTATGAGTGTCTGGACTTTCGACAGTCCTCACCATGTAACACATGCATGTGTCTAGAAAACTTCAACTATCAGGTATTACTTGAAAGGAGACATTTGAAGCACAATACAACTTATGTTTAGGGAATCTAATAACTTGCAAATGCAAAGCTAAGTTGATATGTAAAAATTCATTAGTGACTTGGATCTTGAATTTTACATTTTTGGTTTGAAGTTGAAATACATCATTATCCAGTGATGTTTTCTCCTTGTTAGTATTGCTCTTTTTTTTTTTTTATAATATAGGTCAGTATTGGTGGTTGAAATTATACATAAATGTGTATCCATTTCTATAACTTGATGATAGACTAGCCTAGACAAAGAGGATTCACCTAGAAGTGGATCAAACTTATATTTCCTCGAGATCTACGTGTATCCATATCTAACTAGATATCATTTATAGAAGAGAAAAAGGACTTCAGGCAAAAGGCTGTAAGCTGCTGAGTTTTCCCTTAACAACTCCGATGCTTTTGAATCAAATTATCTGGCGTCAGAGTGTAATCTGGGATCTTTTTGTGTTGCTGTTTGGATCGTGATCCACTGCTTGCTTGCGTCTTTTAGGTTTGCTCTTTTCTCTATTGCACTTCAATCAGCTTAAAGTTTCTCAAGGCTAGAAGTTTTCTGCTGCTCCAGTCAAGATTTCGAGCATGGTCTTACATGTGTAAGGCATATGTACTTCTGTGCCTGGAGGAATTGGATTTCGGCCTTGTTCTCATGGTGCCAAACAAACTTTTCTTTCTTGATGATTTGTACATCAATTTTGACGGCTTAAGCTACCTGAAATTGATTTGTACTTGGACATTGTTTTAACCCAAAAAGTTCGGGCTCGTAGCAAATGTTTTGATTTTGTCCATTTTTTCGGATTGTTTTATCTGGTCCTTGCGTATTTCTTTTCCCCCTCAGTTGCTTTACTTTTTAAATGGAGAATAGAGATGGGGATCGCTGGGTTTACCATACAAGTCTTCAAGTAATAAGATGAATTTTTTTTTCTTTGCTTTTTTTTTTAATCTGAATTTTCATTGCCTTTAGTTCCTATTATCTTTGTAGCTGTGAACAAGGGTTGTGTTTGAGGCTTTTATTGGTGGAGGAGAATGTGCATCCTCTAGGCATTTACTTTGAATAGAATTTTGGAGTAACTTGATGTGATTTTTTAGTACACTCTTAGATTGTTCATTCTGATGTTTTGATGATTTCCAAGATACAGTATCTTGATAAGCAGTTATGCACCATATATATAGGTAGTTGTATTTTGCACTGCAGTTTAGTATTTTATGTAATACGGTACTTGGTTTTACATATTAGGGAATGCTCGTGCTGGATTTTCATAAGCTGATTAGTGCTAAAAATGCCACTGGGCAACTTGTCCACTGTCAAATGTACATTGGTGCATATGGCTCCATCACAATTAGTGATCATTTTAATTGAAAAATATTCAGTAATTTGAATCAGATATGGCTGTTAAATATGTTAATGGTTAAACAAATAATACCCTTTTCCGTAGCATCATAAAAGATGATAGTTTTTGGGATTTGCGAACTTAACGAAGTGGCAGATTGACAAATTTAGCAAAATATAAGCCGGACGTTTTCAGGTTCGGATTTTATATTAATGAACTCCTCAGAAACAGGACACTTTGACCCGAACAACTTATTCACCGTCTTTTTTTCGGAAATGATAGAAATTTTATCATAATAAGGAAGTAAAACTACATTGTTTGAGCAAGGGCTCAAATCTGACTTTACAAAAGTGGACTAGGCCACTGATGAATTTAAAGTTCATCATCAAAGTATAAGCATAGCTAATCTACTCAGTTTAGCACTGAGTCTATCCATATCAACATGCAATCTATCAAATGAGCATTTCCTAAACATTGAACAAAGATCTTTTATATCCTCCAAGTGAGTTGCTAGCCTTAAGTTGCTAGAAACTTGATACCGTATGATATTTAAAACCTGACTGCATGGTGTTCGGATATTGATATGCTGCCATCCTTTGTCCTTGAGCTTATGAAGTGTCAGTTTGATGGCCAAGAGATTGTCCAGCACTGTTGAACCAGTGCTTCTCTCGTTCAGTATCCAAGCTTCACATTTTTGGCTCAAATTATTTTCTGCTATAACTCCAATTCCCATATTTTAGCCTTCAACATGTTGACCCACTTCAACACTAATGTTCAGCAGGTACTCCTCCTCCCCCATCCATTCCTCCTCATCTTGTGCTGTTTCTGTTTCGAGAATGCTCAACTGATGTTGTTTCTGTTGTGATTGGTGATACTCCTCCCAATATTTAATGGCTTTCCTAATGACTTGCATAGGGTGTCTATCCTTCCCTTCAAATTCAGCTTCATTCCTGGCTTTCCAGATCTGCCAAAGTATTTCAACTGTTAAGTTTATGTGCTCCCTTCCCTCCTTTCACGTCTGCACTTCCATTAACATACTCCACTATTTCCTGAAATCAGCTGTGTGCTCCTTAAGTCCATCCCACTGGAGGGGTGCCATTCGCCATATCATTTGTGCTAGTTTGCACTGAAAGAAAATGTGTTCCACTGTTTCAGTATTTTCCCCACATAGCTTGCAGATTATATCGCCTTTGCCCATTCGTTTATGTACTGCCTCCCTACTTGTCAAGGCTCGGTTCAGGATTTTCCATACAAACAACTTTTGTTTGTGCTTTATCTTCATCTTCCAGAGCTGTTTCCAGACTTTCCCACTCCATCCTTCCCAGCTTGTCTGTCCCTTAGCTTTGCCATTGAGTTCCAACAGGTTTTTCCTTCTTGTTATTGCTTCATATGCTGAACTCACTGTGTACTGTACATTCTCACTATGTCTCCAAAAGTAGGAGTCTGGTCTACCAGTTCGGCTAATAGGGATTTTGAGAATCTATCTGGCTTCTTTTGTATTAAAAGCCCTGAAAACTGGTGGTGAATTCCATCTGAAGTTGCAAATCAGGTCACTCACTTTACTAATTGTACAAGTTGGGGGCTTTGTGGACTCCACTTTACCTTCTTTGCCATCCTGGATCCATGCATCTTCCAAAATTCTGGTGCCGTTGCCATTTCCTATTTTCCTCCTTGCTCCTCTCCTTACCTTCTCTCTTGCTCCCATCATGCTTTTCCATATCTAGGAGGAATTGGCTTTAACTGCGCAGCTTAGAGGTGACTCATGTTGCTAATACTTGGCTATCGTCACCTTGCTCATCATCAAGTTTGGGCAGGTGAGAAGCCTCCAAATTTGTTTACCCAACAACGCTTTATTAAAGCCTTGCAAGTCTTTAAAACCTAAGTGTGACAGTCCCACCTCACCCTAAGGCGAACCGAAGGGTTCGGTGGATCGCCTGCCCAGCTCTCGCCGGGACTCAGTCGTTCACTCACACAAATTGGAAATAGAACCACAAGAAAGAGCAAAACGAGGATCCAAAACTTAAAACAAAACTTATATACATTGCTATCTCAGAAAGAAGTACAACCGTCGAGAATACAAAAGTTCTCAAGTCACCATACAACCAGCCCGTGCCAAGCACTAGGGCGAGAACCAAAACAAAACCAAAACTAGACCCAGCCAGTCGAAACAGAGCTCTCGCCCCTGCTCGCCTTCCCCTGTGAAGGAAAACAAAACTAAAGGAATGAGCTAAAAGCTCAGTGAGGTTCCGAACATAGGATCAAGCCATAAATCAAACAATAAATCAAGAAACATTTACCACATTTACAATAAGTCACACATGAAAAGGATACGTTTGTTCATTCATTCGTTCTCCTGTCATTCCCCTTATTCCTTCATTCGTTTGAAAATGCATTTTTCATTTATCAATAAAACCCTCGTTCGTTCGTTCGTTCGTTCATTTCATTCAACCCTTCCTGGACATTGGCCAGGCTCCACCAACCTCCACCAACCTACAAGGTAATACTCGAGTATACCAAACGTTCACCCAGATCACCAAATCGCCCGACCGAGTCCGCTTCTGGCTCGAGTCGATCGGTAACAAGGGGTAGGGCCCAGTTCAGCCAAAAGGCTTACATTCATGCACAAGTAACGTTCCAATCATTCAATCTTTGAAAATTTCACATTTATTTAGATCGGGTGCGATAAAGTACACACCCGTCTAGAAAACTCGTTTTGAAAATCATTGAAAGCACTTAACACGTTATCAAACAATAATACAAGTCATGAAGTCAAGAAAATATAGCAAACAAGGAACACTCACCGAATTATGCAAAATAACATCCAAAATGTCCTATCGGATCTTACCCTTGGTCACCGAGAAAACCTATGATTCAACAAGAAGAATATTACAATTTATCTAGCAAAATAAGTAAGTGGAATCAAGGAACTCGACTAGTTACGAGTAAAACGGATAAAGGTGACTTTAAAGTGAAAAAAAAACCATTTGGATCTGTGGACGGAAATAACTAGGGTGTCATAAACCAAACTCAGAGGGTTATAACAGTTCCAATGGAAAACACTTGAATCACAGTCAAGTCGGAATCCAACTAGATAGGCTCAGAAATATTATTTTTCGGAATCGTTTATGTGGTTCAAAATCAATATACATTCAAGTAGGTATTATGGCCTACATGTCTTGACTGAGAAAACCTTAGGTCATACCTCTATATTTTGGTATGAAGTAGTAAATAAACATTTCAAGGTTCAAATGGAAAAGGTATCATGTTTTAAGATGGAAAATGGTCATAGTATTTGCTAAACGAAAAATATACAAGTTCAAATAGAATCTTAGCCCTCGAGTGAAAATTTGGGCAGCACGTCCTTTGTATTTTCCTATTTCCAGCCATTTATGGCTTCATTATTTTTCTCATTCAAACCCAAAGGTACACACACAACAATTTAATTTCAATAGCCGTTCAATAGGCTCAAGACAATACAAGGACAAAAATCAAGCTAATAATAAGTACGGAAATGACGTTTAGGTTAGAAAACAAAAGGCAGATTTGCTGTTGTTTAGCGGAACTAACACAACTGAAGTGACACTAGTTGGATTGAGGTGCAATGTACACTGTTTTGAAGCTAAGAGAAAGGGCTACAATGTTGAAGAAGGCCCCCCAGTCCAGTTTGCAATGTATCTAGGTCAAAATTGAAATATATGAAACCAGAATCTCACAAACAGGTTGGCTAACCGCACAATTGTTAAACAGCAATAACTCAGGCTACCGAAGTCCGATTGAAGTGTATCTTATGGTGTTTCAAAGCTAAAACACAACCCTACATTTCTTATGAAGACCTCCAAGGCCAAATCATGCATTTTCATGATCAAAAATGGAAAACTACACGAAAACAGAATTCTGGGCGCGAAACAGGTTTCATGGACAGTCAAGGGCATTTCGGTCATTTCACATGGTACAGTGGTCTGATCAAGCTGAAATTTTTCAGGAAACCAGTTTATACTATTGGCTGCAACTTTCATGTTTTAGCCAAAATCTAATTCGGTAAGGATCATGGTGAAAAGTCACGGTCAGATTGGGTGAAATGTCAATCCTGTTCGCTGAACTCCTACCTAGACCAGTCTGGGTATTTCCATCTTATCTTAGGCTACCGAGCTCGGATTGGGCTGAAAATTTACAGAAAACTAGAAAACATCATTCTCTACAACTTTTATATTTTGTGCTAAGGCCAATTCAGCCTCTAACCTGGTCGAACAGAAATGGGCAGAATAGGGGTTAGTGAAACCCTAATCTGGAATCTTTGCCCCAAACCAGAATTTTTGTACAATCTATCACTTCCAACATATATCAACTTCATTTTATACTATAACTAACCAACAATCCATGACTAACCAACACCAAACATATGAAATCAGAAAAATCAAGCATAAAATAAAAATTCATCAATCTCCACCAAAAATCATAAAATCTTCCACTAAAACATCTCTTTAGCCATCACAAGTCATGAATTCACCATTATTGAAAACAAACAATGGATATTTACACACCATACCTTGATAACTCACAAAAGGTAGTAGCTTAGGTCTCTTGCTTCCAAAACAACTCCACCAACTTGTGACGGCCCCACCTCCCCCTAGGGCGTACCCCAGGGTTCGGCGGGCCCGCCTGCCCAGCTCTCGCCGGGACTCAGTCGTTCACTACAGTCCTCAAATAAATACAATACAAATCTCAAGTATACATCAAATGGTCCACAAATACACATCCGTCTCCAATAATTACATGTCACAAATGCAGCGGAAACTAATCCCAAATATACATAAAATAATTCCAAATCCAAAATTGTACAAAGTTTAGGCCATCCATACATGTGCACAAGTACTACAAGTCCTTCCTTCGCCACGAGTCCTGTGGAGGGGAATAAAATAGTTTTTGGGGTGAGCTAAAAGCTCAGCGAGTAACCAGAAAATCATTAATCAAATCGGTTTCACAATAGTTCATTTCAATGATGTCATATAGCAATGTTGTCATAAATTAAATGATAACTCCGGAAACAACTACATCATTTGCAAAACAATAAATATGGATTATCAATAATTCAAGAAACATTTACAATGGAAAGCGATAGTAACATTCATGAAAGGATACATTCATTCTCCTGACATTTCCTCGCTCATTTGGTCATTCATTTCATTTCATTTCATTCACCCCGTCCCTGGCTTTTGGCCAGGCTCCACCAACCTACATAGGTAATACTCGAGTATACCAAACGTTCACCCAAGTTCCTAATTGCCTGACCGAGTCCGCTTCTGGCTCAAGACGACCGGTAACAAGGGGCAATGGCCAGTTCAGCCCAAAAGGCTTACATTCATGCGCAAGTAACATTTCAATCAAAAATTTCACATTTATCGAGGTCGAGTGCGATAAAGTACACACTCGTCTCGAAAACTCGTTTTGGAAATCATTATAAGCGCTTAACACGTTATCAACCAAAATACAAGTCATGAAGTCAAGAAATATAGCAAACAAGGCACACTCAAATGCCAGCACACATGATATGCAAGAAAACCTTTCAAAAGTAACTTTGGAAACAGTTCAAAAGTAAATAATGTAAGAAACGGTTCATAAATAACTTTAGAAGTAGTTTGAGGTCACTCACCTCCATGGCTCAGAAATCATCCATCATACAACATTGCCTTGTTCAAATCCAAGTCTTAGATCACCAACTCAATGCGAACAAGTCCCTTCAAAGTTCGGACAGCACTTCCCCTAAATTTGCTAACTTTTCCAGCCATCATGGCTTCATTATTTCCTCAGCCAGTCCCAAAGGTACACACACAACAACAAGTTCATCCAATAGCCATTCAGCAAGGTCCAAGTAGTACAAAGACAAGTCAAGCTAGGAAAAAGTCCGGAAATGAAAGTTAAGCTCAAAACCAGAAAAATAGGTTTTGACGTCATTTTGCGGTAATGGTATAAAAGGCGCTACGATTGTCGGATGAAGGTGCAAGATACACCGTTTCGAAGCTAAGAGATAGGTTTACAATATTACAGAAGGTCACTCAACCCAATTTTGAGTACAAACAGGTCAAAGATGCAAGATACCACATCAAAAATGTAAAATAGATTCACCAAAACGCATTCTAGCGGAAACATCATAACTCAGGCTCTACAAGTCCAAATCCAGAAATTCCAAAACCAGATGATAGCTAAGAAATAGGGATAAATTTCATCAGAAGACCCCAACAACCAATTCGGAAGCAATTCCAGCCAAAACAACCAATTACAGGCGCAATTCTCTATTTCGGGTAAAACCAGAACAGCAATAGTAATTTCGACTTTTCTCATTCTACACTACTCCGATTGACCTGAAATGTTGTAGCCGCCTCTAAAATATCATTACCTACAACTTTCATGAAGACCACTCAGTCCAGTTCTCACCCTAACTAGGTCAAATTTTCCAAAATAACTCCAGATTTTCCAGTTCGAAATTCACTGCAGAAATCAACTAGCAGTCCTGCTTTATTCACTCATATCTCAGCACACACAACTCCAATTCAGGTAATTCCAAAGCCATTAGAAAGCTTAGATACAAGGGTATAATTACTAAGAAGACATCAACAACCAAATCGGTAGTATTCCCAGTCAAACTACCCAATTACCAAAGCTGATTACTATTCTCGGATAGAAACAGGATAGCAGGGATATTTCGGTCTTTTCACAGGCTACCGAGCTCAGATTGAGCTGAACATTTACAGGTAACTAGAAAACATCATTCTCTACAACTTTCATGTTTTGTGCTAAGGCCAATTCGACCTCTAACCTGGTCAAACAGAAACGGGCAGAATAGGGGTTAGTGAAAGCCTAATCTGGAATTCATGCATTCAAGTGCTAATCTTCCACAAAACAACATCTAAAACAACTAAAAACCACTAATAAGCAATTAATTGAAGTAAAGAGGATGTTCTTGGCAAAATACCTTAAAACCACAAGAAAGGTAGGAGCTTAGGCTTTGTCCTCCAAAAATCCTTCCATTCAAGTTCCTAATCTTCCTTAACTAGCACTTTGTATGGAGTAATTTGAGTTTCCAATGGTTGGAACTTAAGATTTGGCTTGGATTTGAAGTTGAAGATGAAACTTTTCCTCTCTTTCTTTCTCTCAAGTGTTCAGCCAAGAAGGAAGAAGAAATGGGATATTTTTGGTCAAATTTTGGTATTTAGTAAAGGTAAGAAAGTTAAGTCAAAGTCCAACTCCAATCGGGTCGCGACACCTAGCACCTTTTAATTGTAACACTTATCCTTTTGTCTCTCCATCATTAACCATCTAAGCAACCTCTAATTATCTCTTAACATCCGGTAAATTAAACCCAGTATCCAAAACTTAACCTAACTGGCCGAATTTTTCCGAACTTTTCGCACTAGCGGGTCCCACGTCCGATATACGCTCTTTATTTCTCAAAAACAAACCGATATTAGAAAAATCATTTTAAAACTATTTTTGCTCATAAACTTTATCTGGGGAATTTTCTAATCAAGAAAATGTAGAAAAGGCGGGCGTTAAAAAAAAAAACCCTAGAAAATTAGAAAATTTCCGGGTTCTCAAACTCTTTTTTTTTCGGGGCGTCACAATCTCCCCTCCTTAAAAGAATGTCGTCCTCGACATTCCATCTTGTACCAATCAAGTCAAGACATCCCGTACAAATCTCTCAAGAGTCAAATCAAACCCACAGTCCGGCATCCTAAACTTCAAGCCTAGGATACACTACAGAGATCTGAAGCCTAGGCTCTGATACCAACTGTGACGGCCCCACCTCCCCCTAGGGCGTACCCCAGGGTTCGACGGGCCCGCCTGCCCAGCTCTCGCCGGGACTCAGTCGTTCACTACAGTCCTCAAATAAATACAATACAAATCTCAAGTATACATCAAATGGTCCACAAATACACATCCGTCTCCAATAATTACATGTCACAAATGCAGCGGAAACTAATCCCAAATATACATAAAATAATTCCAAATCCAAAATTGTACAAAGTTTAGGCCATCCATACACGTGCACAAGTACTACAAGTCCTTCCTTCGCCACGAGCCCTGTGGAGGGGAATAAAATAGTTTTTGGGGCGAGCTAAAAGCTCAGCGAGTAACCAGAAAATCATTAATCAAATCGGTTTCACAATAGTTCATTTCAATGATGTCATATAGCAATGTTGTCATAAATTAAATGATAAATCCGGAAACAACTACATCATTTGCAAAACAGTAAATATGGATTATCAATAATTCAAGAAACATTTACAATGGAAAGCGATAGTAACATTCATGAAAGGATACATTCATTCTCCTGACATTTCCTCGCTCATTTGGTCATTCATTTCATTTCATTTCATTCACCCCGTCCCTGGCTTTTGGCCAGGCTCCACCAACCTACATAGGTAATACTCGAGTATACCAAACGTTCACCCAAGTTCCTAATCGCCTGACCGAGTCCGCTTCTGGCTCAAGACGACCGGTAACAAGGGGCAATGGCCAATTCAGCCCAAAAGGCTTACATTCATGCGCAAGTAACATTTCAATCAAAAATTTCACATTTATCGAGGTCGAGTGCGATAAAGTACACACTCGTCTCGAAAACTCGTTTTGGAAATCATTATAAGCGCTTAACACGTTATCAACCAAAATACAAGTCATGAAGTCAAGAAATATAGCAAACAAGGCACACTCAAATGCCAGCACACATGATATGCAAGAAAACCTTTCAAAAGTAACTTTGGAAACAGTTCAAAAGTAAATAATGTAAGAAACGGTTCATAAATAACTTTAGAAGTAGTTTGAGGTCACTCACCTCCATGGCTCAGAAATCATCCATCATATAACATTGCCTTGTTCAAATCCAAGTCTTAGATCACCAACTCAATGCGAACAAGTCCCTTCAAAGTTCGGACAGCACTTCCCCTAAATTTGCTAACTTTTCCAGCCATCATGGCTTCATTATTTCCTCAGCCAGTCCCAAAGGTACACACACAACAACAAGTTCATCCAATAGCCATTCAGCAAGGTCCAAGTAGTACAAAGACAAGTCAAGCTAGGAAAAAGTCCGGAAATGAAAGTTAAGCTCAAAACCAGAAAAATAGGTTTTGACGTCATTTTGCGGTAATGGTATAAAAGGCGCTACGATTGTCGGATGAAGGTGCAAGATACACCGTTTCGAAGCTAAGAGATAGGGTTACAATATTATAGAAGGTCACTCAACCCAGTTTTGAGTACAAACAGGTCAAAGATGCAAGATACCACATCAAAAATGTAAAATAGATTCACCAAAACGCATTCTAGCGGAAACATCATAACTCAGGCTCTACAAGTCCAAATCCAGAAATTCCAAAACCAGATGATAGCTAAGAAACAGGGATAAATTTCATCAGAAGACCCCAACAACCAATTCGGAAGCAATTCCAGCCAAAACAACCAATTACAGGCGCAATTCTCTATTTCGGGTAAAACCAGAACAGCAATAGTAATTTCGACTTTTCTCATTCTACACTACTCCGATTGACCTGAAATGTTGTAGCCGCCTCTAAAATATCATTCCCTACAACTTTCATGAAGACCACTCAGTCCAGTTCTCACCCTAACTAGGTCAAATTTTCCAAAATAACTCCAGATTTTCCAGTTCGAAATTCACTGCAGAAATCAACTAGCAGTCCTGCTTTATTCACTCATATCTCAGCACACACAACTCCAATTCAGGTAATTCTAAAGCCATTAGAAAGCTAATATACAAGGGTATAATTACTAAGAAGACATCAACAACCAAATCGGTAGTATTCCCAGTCAAACTACCCAATTACCAAAGCTGATTACTATTCTCAGATAGAAACAGGATAGCAGGGATATTTCGGTCTTTTCACAGGCTACCGAGCTCAGATTGAGCTGAACATTTACAGGTAACTAGAAAAAATCATTCTCTACAACTTTCATGTTTTGTGCTAAGGCCAATTCGACCTCTAACCTGGTCAAACAGAAACGGGCAGAATAGGGGTTAGTGAAAGCCTAATCTGGAATTCATGCATTCAAGTGCTAATCTTCCACAAAACAACATCTAAAACAACTAAAAACCACTAATAAGCAATTAATTGAAGTAAAGAGGATGTTCTTGGCAAAATACCTTAAAACCACAAGAAAGGTAGGAGCTTAGGCTTTGTCCTCCAAAAGTCCTTCCATTCAAGTTCCTAATCTTCCTTAACTAGCACTTTGTATGGAGTAATTTGAGTTTCCAATGGTTGGAACTTAAGATTTGGCTTGGATTTGAAGTTGAAAATGAAACTTTTCCTCTCTTTCTTTCTCTCAAGTGTTCAACCAAGAAGGAAGAAGAAATGGGATATTTTTGGTCAAATTTTGGTATTTAGTAAAGGTAAGAAAGTTAAGTCAAAGTCCAACTCCAATCGGGTCGCGACACCTAGCACCTTTTAATTGTAACACTTATCCTTTTGTCTCTCCATCATTAACCATCTAAGCAACCTCTAATTATCTCTTAACATCCGGTAAATTAAACCCAGTATCCAAAACTTAACCTAACTGGCCGAATTTTTCCGAACTTTTCGCACTAGCGGGTCCCACGTCCGATATACGCTCTTTATTTCTCAAAAACTAACCGATATTAGAAAAATCATTTTAAAACTATTTTTGCTCATAAACTTTATCTGGGGAATTTTCTAATCAAGAAAATGTAGAAAAGGCGGGCGTTAAAAAAAAAAAACCCTAGAAAATTAGAAAATTTCCGGGTTCTCAAACTCTTTTTTTTTCGGGGCGTCACACAACTTCCTCAATCCTACCTAGCTAGAGGTTTTTATGGAATAATCTCAAGATTAATCGGTTGGATTGCAAGATTTAGGCAAGATTAGAAGCAAAAGGTTGAGAGTTTTCTTTTCTTGTCTTCTTGAGAGAGAGAGAGTCGGCCAAAGGCTTGCAAAATTGGGTGATTTTTGGGTCAAAATTGAGTATTAGTAAAGGTAAGAAATAATGGTCAAAGTCCAAGCTCGAATGAAAAAGCGACATGTGGCACCTTGTAAGTTTAACACTTATCCTTTTGTCTCTCCATCATTAACCATCTAAGCAACCTCTAATTATCTCTTAATATCTAGCAAATTAATCCCAGTACACAAAACTTAGCCTAATTGGTCGAATTTTACCGAACTTTCCGCACTAGCGGGTCCCACGTCCGATATACGCTCTTAATTTCTCGAAAACTAACCGATACTAGAAAATCATCTAAAAAAGAATATTTACTCATAAAAATTATCTAGAAATTTTTCTAATAAAGAAAATGCAGAAAAATATGCCATTAAATAGAATAAAACCCAGAAAATGAGAAAATTACGGGGTCTCACACTAAGCCACCATTATGCTTGCCCATTGCCATCTTTTGCCATGAACACCAATGCACTTTCCTTTCGTCATTTTCCTCCCCCCACCAGAACCTTGCCATAAGAGCTTGAATGTCTTTGCATAGTTTGACTGGAAGCTTAAAACATGACATTGCATAGGTTGGCATTTCCATGGTTATAACTTTCAGTAAAACCTTTTTTCCTGCTTGGGAGAGCTGCTTATTAGACCAACTAGAGACCGTTTTCTAACACTTATCTCTGATAAAACCAAAGATCTGGTCCTTAGTTCTGGTAATGACCATAGGCAGCCCCAAATACTTTGCTTGGTGTACCACCTGTATATGTCCTAGTCTGCTGCATATTTCTTTTTGTTCCTCTGGTTCCACATTCTTGCTAAAAAAGACTGATGATTTCTCCATATATATCAATTGTCCTGAGCCTTGTTCATACATTGCCAATATATTCATCACTTCTTCAGCTTGATCCTTGTCAGCTTTGCAAAAAATTAGAGAGTCGTTTCCAAAGAAAAGGTGACTAATTGATGGTCCATCTCTACTTATCTTCAATCCTGATAGCTTGTGGTTGCTCTCTGCTTGAGTCAACAAATTGGGGAAGCCTTCGGATAGTAATAAGAAAAGGTAAGGTGATAGAGGATCACCTTGCCTAATTCCTCTTGAAGGTGTTAAATAACCCTTAGGCTCCCCATTTATATTGAAAGAAAAAGTAGTAGTTGTGATGCATTCCATTATCCAACTAATCCAAATCTCACTGAACCCCATTTTGGTCATCACGGCCTTCAAATAGCTCCACTCCACCCTGTCGTAGGCCTTTGACATGTCTAACTTTAAAGCCATATAGCCTTGAGACCCTTGCCTTTTGTTTTTAAGGTAGTGCAAGTACTCATGAGAAACAATAATGTTGTCCAAAATTTGTCTTCCAGGCACAAAGGCTGCCTGGTTTTTACCGATGCATTTGTCCAAGACTTTTTTCAATCTATTAGCAAGAATTTTGGAAATGATTTTGCACAAAACATTGCAAAGACTTATAGGCCTGAACTGCTTGATCTCAGTGGGGTTTTCTACCTTAAGAATCAGGGAAATAATTGTATGATTGACTGCCTTGAGCATATGGCTAGAATGGAAGAAACTTTTCATGGCTTGAATGATGTCTGTTTTGATGATATGCCAAAATTTCTGAAAGAAAATTGGTGTCATGCCATCCGGGCCAAGAGATTTTGTTGGGTTCATGGAGAATAAAGCTTGTTTAATTTCTATCTCCCTAACAGGTGCAATAAGTCCTTCGTTCATTTGGTCAGTGATAGTCAGTGACATTCCTTCTAGGACCTTATCAATTTGCCCAGCCCCCTTACTACCGAAGAGATCTTGATAATGCTTCACCACTTCATCTCCTATCTCCTCTTCAGTTTTTACCTAGGATTTATCCTCTCTTTGTAATCTAGTTATCTTATTTCTCTTCCTTCTTCTTTTTACACTTGAGTGGAAGAAATGGGTATTTCTATCTCCCTCCTTGAGCCATTGAACTCTAGATTTCTGGTTCCAGAATGTCTCTTCTTCGTCATAAGTCTCCTTCAATTTCATTTTCAGCATCTTGTTTCTCCCTTTTTTATCTTGGCAGTCACTATTTCTGAGTTCCTCTAGCTGTTTCTTAAATGTTTCAATGCTCTTCCTAGCATTTCCTTGAAAGTTGTTTCTCCACTTGAGGATTGCCATTCTACACGTCGCAATTTTCCTATGTACCTGATACATTCTAGAGCCTAGCTGTTTCTCTTCCCAAGCCTGTTTAACCACCTGTTCCAATCCATCATTTTTCAGCCATTTCCTATCGAAAAGGAACCTTTTCTTCCTGCGTTGCGTTAGAGGGTTGGCATCTAGTAAGATCATGCTATGATCAGATCCGACATTTTCAATGTGCCTAACACATGCTCTATCAAACTATTGGCTCCAGTCACAACTCCCAAGAGCTCGGTCAAGTCTTTGCTTGATCTCCCCTTCTTGAGTCCAATGATTACTCCATGTCCAGGGGTTGCCTTCAAATCCCAAATCTATGAGTCCATTCTGATTAATGAAGTGTCTAAAGTCCTGAAAGGAGCTTTCCTCTCTTCTTCTTCCTCCCCACTTTTCCTCATTGGAAGTGATATCATTAAAGTCTCCTGAAATAAGCCACCTTTGTCCCCATAACACTTTCCTTCTCTCAATTAGCTGCCATTGACACTTCCTAATCTGAGCATCCGTACTAGCATAAATGCCTATAAACCACCAGTCCGAATTGGTCTCAGTGTCCATAATATAAACCTCCATGGTGAAGGCAGTGGTTAAAACATCTAACACCGTCACCTCATTTTTCCACATAATGGTCATCCCTCCTGATTTATTCATATATTCCACCACCACTCCATTATCAAACCTCAACTTTTTTTGTAATTTTTCCATAAATAGTTTTTTGTTTTTGGTTTCACACAAGAAAATCATAGTTGGGGAGAGGAGGTTGCAAGCCTCCCTCAACTGGGGAATTGTCAAGGGGCTCCCAGCACCTGGACAATTCCACACCATGACTTTCATTTATCCATTGGTGACCACATTGGGCTGGTCACCTCACCCTTTCCTTGGTTTACACTGCTTTGTTGTCCTATCTCCAACTTCCCCTTCTTTCCAACTACCTCAACCACATCCACGTCCACCATTTCCTCATCTACTAGCTGAAATTTCCTCCTCCCTGTATTGTCTTTGTCCTTCAACATATTTTGTGTATCTTTCACATGTTTTTTCCTCACCACTGGGGCCTTTAACTGCTTTCTAGTCCTTCTATTAGCTTTCTAGTTGCTTGTCTCTTCCAGGACCTCCTTTCGATCCTCTACCTGCATACTTTCAGTTTCGAGTGCATCTAATTTTTGCTCCACAGGTCCCTCCAACACAATGTCTAGGTGTCCTATTTGAGATGACCCTTCACCAACCTGTTGTGCTAGTTCTTCTCCCCCTTCCATACCACTTGAAGTCTCCTCCGTTCCGGTTGCCTTTCATTTTTCTTTTTCTTGACTGATCAAATGGCCTTTTCTTGGGACACTAGTCTCCCCAGTTCCATTCCCTCCTTCCCCAGCGCCATTCCCTCTTTCCCCAGTTCCATTCCCTCTTTCCCTTGGTCTCTAGTATCAGGTTACTTTTGTTGCACCAATTTTTCACCTCCTTTCATTGGAACCAAATTCCCATCTTTGAACCCCCATCGTTGTTTGTTGGGGGGATATGTTTCCTGGCTGTCGACCTCCCTTTTCTTTCTGGGGTGACACCCTTCCCCCACCAGCTTTAAGCCATGGCCCAAATTGATTATCCAGATAGCCCCTCTCTACTTGTCTGGTAGCTATACAATTCCTTTCCCCATGTCCTATCTTGCCACAAGTATAGCAGAAGTCTAGGCACCTTTCATACCTAAAGCTTACCCATTTCATAGTTCCATCCATCTTAATTGTAGTACCTCACATAAGGGGTTGTGATATATCTACCATTACCAATACCTTGATGTGCCTCCCCTCCTTTCCTTCCCCTTGAGGTATGATAACCTCCTTTGTTTCCTGGAATACTGATGCTATCTTCCTCCCCACTTCCCTCGAAAGCCAGTGGACTGGGAGGTTCCAGATTTGGATCCATAAGGGGGCAATGTTGAAATCAACCTCTTCTTTTTCGAAGCCTACAAACCACGACCTCACCACTAGCATTTGACTGTCAATGATCCATGGCCCTCCATTTGCTATCCTTTCCCTATCCTTTTCACTGGGGATGAAAAACTGGAATGTATTAACACCTACCTCCACCACCCTCAAACCTTTAGGATATCCCCATGCTAGAGTAACAAAGTTTTTCACTCCCACGAAATTTATGATTTTTTTGCCTTTTATCTTCCCCACCAGACTTTCTTCACATTCTTTAACACTTTGTCCTACATATCCCAGATTGATTTCCATACCTCCTAATTCTTTTGTTGAGAGGACAAATTTTTGGAGGATCTCTGTTATCTCCTCAGCCATAGGGTTCCAGACAAGCGGCTAACAAAGGAATAGCACTGACCAACACACAACTAAACGAAAGTCGAGGGTATATTCTACCAAACAGGGAGTATACGCATAGAGCTTTGAAACTCATGGTATGGAAGCTCCACTAAGAGGAAGCAGTTAAAAGGTGCAACAAACAAAACAAGGTTGACTATCCTACTACTGCATCAGAGCACAAAACCGTGGGAACTAAAAGAGAAAACACTTTTTCAATTTCCTATTTTACTTTTTTTTTATTTTCCAGAGTTTAGAAAGTATGGAAGCAGAGTACTCCCTCAAGTCCAGAAGAGTACTTCCCTCCACTAAAATGCAGTTTTTCTTTTTTGTGAAAAGTATTAGAAGTAAGAGGAAAGAGTACCCAAAGGCCACATTAATGTTCTCCCAAGAGCACATGCATGACCTGGCTAGATCTGTGTAGAAAAGGTTTAAAGTTACCTGCCGGAGGAATACAAGCAGGTGTAAGTGGTGCTCCAGACAATGTACTTTGTTTTTTGGCTCCACCAATCCGGAACTGAAGGTAAGATTTTGTCTTTGTCTTTAATGCTGCATCTTAAAGCTGTCGGAAAGCTTTAAACTTGAAAGTAATAGGCTTTGTTGTCATCCAGTGAGACAAAAGTTGGGTAGGTTTCCTAGTTTCAGACAGAGTATTGCAGAAACCTCCCAAGAAGGAAGATTTGCACACTTCACAAGAGAGAGAAAAGTATTACAGAAAACTCCCAAGAAGGAAGACTGATTGTGTTAACTCATTCACCGTCGAAGGGTGAATTTTTGAAGTTTCATTCGCCTGTTCGCAAGTAGCAACCCTGTATTAAAGTTTGACATCAATGTTGTAGCGTAAAACAAGCAAGTCAAAATGATACAAGGCAATGAGATTAATCATAACCAAGAAACTGCGTGCTTACATTAGTGAGGTATAAAGTGGTGATCGAGGAACTTTTGTCGCTATGAAGATGGTGGACAGGTGCTGAAAGAAAGTTATTTTCGCAGCGGAATCAAACAATTTGTATTCTTCTTACTTGAATTTGCAAATTGATTCAAGCCTTGATATTTCAAAACAAATAAATACTTACTTGTTTAGACGAGTATGAGATGCCTGATGCAGATGTTCGAATTCCAGCAATCAGCCTTCCACACGTTAGGCCTCTAGTTCGTCCACACAGACTCAAACTAATGGATTACTGAATTTTGGAGTTTTGTCTTTTGTAGAGAAGAAAATAATGGTATTGTTTTCTTTCCTTTCCAAAAGAACAACCGTAATTGTCTTTCATCCTCTTTGGGACCCCAGGCAACTTTTGTCAATGGGTTTATTTATACAGTTGTTTTGATTAGATCAATATCTTATATTATCTTGATCAAATCAATATAACATAACTCATATGATTATCCGATCCATATTTGATTCTTATCTTGATCAAATCAAAACTACCTATTTATATTTCATTCTTATCTTGATCAAATCAAAATAGAATACAATTATCTAATCCATGTTTTAGTTTTGATCACATCAAAATATAAACACAATTGATATAATTATATTAACAATTATTTTCATCTTTATAATATTTGAGTCATACTCAAATAACAACTCCAAGTTCCGTCTAGCTTGGATTTCAAGATGTGCTAGCATCCTTACCAAAGTATAAACCCATTTTAATCCTATTAGTTCAAATCCTTTTGAGTGTGACTATCTAGGTCCATGACCTAGTTGGCAATGTAATAAACGTTAACCTATTAACATTAGTTAGAACATTTCTAACACTTGAGAATTTTTCCAAATATACCTCAAGTTAACATAGTTCATGAGTGATGCCTAGCAGCATATCATGACACCCAACTGGTGATGAAAGATTGGAATCCTTTTACACGAACCATGACTGCAATTGTTTTGCATAAAAATCCTTCTATTAATATATCCCTATTGAGTCTAGTTTAGTAACAATGTCAAACTCAAAGACTCAATCGTATGACTTAATCTATCAAATCACTTGACTATGAAATTGATCATCTACATGAATTAGTTTGTCTTGGCCAAGAACTCCTTTAGTCAAGATTGATAGATTTCATAAGATATCAAACCATTTATTATGGAATAATAGATCCCATTTCACATAGACTTCATGCATAACTAATTAGAGGTACCATATACCGATACTCATCGGTGATTAGAACAAGTATTTTCTGCATTGATAGACTTTAACCACTTATGAATGAGCCAACCGTGTCATCTCAGGTCTAAGGATCACATGCACCATTGCAATCAATAATGAATCGTTGACATTATTAAGCTAATGATTCATTATTTAAATTAGTCAGTGTTCAAGCCAACTTGTCACACAAGTGCCTCTCATATTTGTTCTAGTATCAATACTTAATGGTATGAGACTCGCCATTCTATTATCATTAATATCTCATATTAGCCATAGAAAATAAATATGAGACTAATCTTCCGGATTAATCTTGCCCAATTAATAATCCTATGATTAGGAACAATTTAATATTATTTGTACCAAGATTTTCCGTCACTCATATTCTCATCACATGAGAGTGGAACCTTAACAAATAATAATGGACAACATTCAATCAAATCTAACCAAGAATAATTGAATCAAGAAGTGCCATTTTATTTTAATCAAGACAATAATTATTAATGCTCCAGGGCATACTGCTAACAGGTGTTGTGTTACAGTTACTAGACAGGTAAGGGGAAAAAAGGGTAAGAGTTTTGAGGTTTAGACGTACTTTTATTGGTGAGAAACATATCTCCCGATTGCATTTACAATCTAAAAGTGCATTTATAAATTTAATAACAACTGTATTGGCATTATCCATCATTAGAATGGTACCAACACACAATCTCAAAGTGTATTTATAAATTTAATAACCGTATTGACAATATCCATCAATATGGTACTATCACAATAACCACTATTTTGTCATCTTTTCAAAATCTGGCTGTTATTCTAGTAATTAGTGGTGGAATCAAGCTCCAATAGATAAGGGGGACAGTCCTAAATGAAACTTACATTTAATGTAGTGGAACCAAGACCTATTTTCATTGAGTTTATTATATATATTGCAAATTCAAATTGTTGTCAAGTACACTGTATTTGTACTTGTAATGTTGAAACTTTTTTAACCTGTTGAAAAGATTCCAATATTTAATTGGAAGTAGGTCCAGTAATTTTGCTAATGGTAATGGGAACAAAAGAAAGAATTTCACAGAGAAGAAATTTAAAGGTACATAGGTGGGGTAAAATAACCTATTGTAAAATTTTAACAAAGTTGAAAGAGGTGCAATTGCCCGTCCCTAGTGGTAGCATCATCTGCTAACTTTCCTAAAAGCCCAGTCAATCATCTCTGGGACCTTAAATGACAACGCAGTTCACATTTTCTGATGAACCAAACATTGTATAAGCATAGGGGGCATCACTGCATGAAAAATCACAATCGTAGTCATCATTTTTGTTTCGGAGACCTGAACTGAAACTGTACCAAGGTTTATGTGAAGAGGTACGTCTATGTAGGGAGACTTTCACATGTAACAAAATATCAGAGCAATAAATTAAACCATATGCAATGCAAATAAACTTTTAGGACAAAAAGGTGCATCCTTTATACGGGGTAAGAGCTGAGTTGAGATGAAGGCCAAATTATCTACACCTTCTCCATGAGTGAAGTTGCCATTATCACTCTTTTGTATCATCGTCCATATGTTCAATGTCGAAGCGAGAACTTGTGGGCAAGGGACCCACTGTCAACGTATAGATTTGAAGTATAGTCAAATGTTCAATGTGGATTGTTGTATAACCCTTGTATTTAAATTGTTACCCTAGACATAATTTACGTCATAACTATGCTTTGTGACAGCCCCACGTTTCCCTAGGGTGCACCTCAAGGATTAGCGGACTGTCTGCCCAACTCTCATTAGGACTGGCTAACCTTTCCTATATTGCCTGAGCACAAGAAACGACAATAACAACCCTCAAATATTTCACAACCCAGTACAATTTACATTAGGGTCACTTGCAGTTCAAGTTTAGAGTATAAATCAAAATATTCAAACTTACATAAATACATAGGAGATTTACTACTATAGAGATGCCTATAAACGAAACGCCTAAGTCTAGTACTAGAATAACTCCCAAAATCACGAGCTCAAGTATTCCCCCTGTAAGTAAAACAAAGATAGTTGGATGAGTTTTCGCCTAATGAGATATCACGGGGACATGCAGTCAGCAATGAAACGGAAACAAACTCACATATAAGTAACAATTTGAGAGATAAACAAGTACCACTAACAGAATAAAGTATACAGTTGGCTCTCAGGAGCCAAATTCCCAGTCGCAGTAGCTTGACCCACGCCCCTTGACACTTCATCAATGTTTAAAGAACCAATCATACTATCCGTAGACCTCCACTTTACACCAATCCCCATCCATTATCCATACCTCTTACCGGGGCCGAACACCAAATAGAGGGGGGTAATACTCAAGTATGCCAAATTCCAGAATAAATAGTATTCAAAGATTCAGAAATAGATTCTGCATAGCCTATCAATCTGTCTCGACCAAGCCCTTGCTGGCTCGACTCGATTAATTAGCCAATGGGGTTTGAACCCAAGTTCACAGAGTGGTCATTGGATAGTAAGTTTCAAATGACATTCAATTCAAGCACAAGTAACATACTTCAAGCGAACAATAGAGTAGTCAAACAATCAAGTGGAATCGAGTGCGATAAAGTACACACTCGTCCAGCCCAGACTAAACCAACCATAGTCACATATTCATAAATTTTAGTCACATAGTGGATCACAAAATCAACAAGTCATGCAGATGGTACACTCACTAGTTCAAGTAGAGCAATGTTAAAAATTTGTCCCCGGGTTATACTCGTGCTCACCGACAAACTCTAAGAACAACCAAGATAAAGATATTATGGTCCGACCATCCAAAACTTAGGTGAACTAAGGAAAAACCCTAATAGATACTAGGACAAAGATTCAAGTATGGTTTTGGAGTGAAAAAAAAGCATTTGGACCCGAGAAACATGAGTAACCAAAGAGTTCAACATTTCATTTTGTTGCTGAAAATTTCCAGCAGCAAAATAGTGAAGAAAAACAAGGTAGTTCACCTTTTTAACTTATTAGATTCACTCCAATTCAACACACTATTGTAGTTCAAGGTTTTAGCAAGTGATATGAACAAGATTGAATCCAAAAGACCACCAAACGAAAGGATTTTAAGGCTAAAAATAGCAAGGCAACTAGGCTGTAATGGCCCCACCTCCTCCTAAGGTGAACCAAAGGGTCGGCGGACCGCCTGCCCAACTTTCGCCAGGACTACGGATCAAATCATTCATAAACCTTACCAAACAGTCCAAAAAACTTCGGGAAAACGAATCATCGGAAAGCGCAAAGGACTGCGGCTACGTCAAAATCTGACCAAATTTTTTTTCTTCCTCGTTCAAGATTCACTCTCGCTCGATTTTCCTAATGGATACAAGAAAGTTCACATAACCATAAAAACGTACAATCTCAAATGAATATGCTTGAAAAACTTAATTACACACTTATATATATATACATCAGAGTCTTAAACAAGTTAACTTGAAATACAAGCCATAGTAACCATACGTATACAAAAGACAATTAGGGTTTCGATTACAGAGGAGCATGCTCAAAAGAATGTCTACACTAGCTTGACTCTTTCTTCAAAAATCATAACTCTCAAAATATTGAACCTTGTAAGGAAAACAAATACAATGGGAATAGGCTGAGCTTACGCTAAATGAGGTTCCACAAGTACAAGTAGTCAAGAATCACGACATTTCACTTTCAAGGTACATATACACAACATATAAGGAAATGAACAAACACCTCAAATAGAAAGGATACAGATGGCTCTCAGGAGCCAAAATTCCAATTGTAGTACTGAGTCTCCAATACCTAAAGATTTCCCAGAAACAGACTACCATAGTTTCTTATCTAATCGACCAGGCCCTTGCCGGCTCGGCTCGAGTAACTAGCCACAAGATTTGAGCTCAGAGGTCACAGAAGAGTCGTTGGATACAAGCCTCCAAATAACGTCAGAATAGACACAGTTAACAGATTCAAATTCACACAGAAAACAATCACACAGGCAAGAGAATGAGTGTGATAAAGTACACCCTCGTCTCATTCAGAATAAACAGAGTTCATAGTCATTCAAGTCATAAATTTCAAGTACAAATATACTAGTTAAGCAACAAATCAGGGGAGTGGTACACTCACCAGTTCAAGTAAAAATAACTTCAAAAGTTTTCTCCCAAATGATGGCTTTGATCACCGTCACGTCCTAACAACAACCAAGGTAAAACAATTACGGTTTTCCCCATCCACAAAGCCAGGAAATGGAATGCACAAATGAGTCTCGACTACAAGTCGTATGCCTAGTCAAGTTAACTACTAGGACAAAGAGATAACAATATGGCATTGGAGTAAAAAGGTAGCAGTTGGTCTTAAAAACATGAATAACCCTAAAACCTTTCACCCAAGTCGCGAGTACATCCAACTAGCCCTCGAGTGAAAATTTGGGCAGCACCACTTTGTATTTACCTATTTTCCAGCCATTTATGGCTTCATTATTTTTCTTAATTTAACCCAAAATCACACACAAATAATCTTACCACAATAGCCTTTCACTAGGCTTAATGTCATTCAATTACAAAACAATGCTAGCAATGCGACCGGAACTAATGTTCAAGACAAATAACAAAATAACAGATTTGACATCTCTTGGCGTTTCGGTCACAACAGAAGCTACGCTTATCAGATTGAGGTGCAATTCATACTGTTTAGAAGCTAAGCCAAAGGGTTACATATTTCATGTAGACAACTCAACCCAGTTCACAGTTGATCCAGGTCGAATTTGCAGATTACAGAACCAGAATTTTATTGTCAATCTGGTTATCAGCACTGGATTTAAATGGCAATAACGCAAACTACAAAGTTCCGATTGAGGCATTTTTAGATGCGTTGGAAAGCTGAAATGTAGGGCTAAAATTTTCATGTTTTGGTCAAATTCTGATTTGATACGGATCAAAGTGAAAAACGAAACCAGAAATTTGAAATCTCAAAACTGTCCGCGAAAAAGAACATTTGGAAGGTATTTTAGTCATATAACATGATACAGTACTCGGATTGACCTGAAATTTTACA
This sequence comes from Coffea arabica, assembly GCF_036785885.1. NCBI lineage: Eukaryota > Viridiplantae > Streptophyta > Magnoliopsida > Gentianales > Rubiaceae > Coffea > Coffea arabica. The sequence continues at coordinate 33,481,461 of NC_092310.1, read as the reverse complement.
GGAAGCTTCTTAACTCCATTCCCTACAACTTTCATGTTTTGATCTAGGCCTGATTCGGCCTATAACATGGATAAATTACACAGGTCAGAAACAGGACAGCTTGCCCTCTAAAGCTGGAAATCAGCCACACAAGCTGGAATTTTTGTAAGCAACCAAAACCAACATATAAAAGCTTCAATTTTATATATAACAAGGCTATCATTCCATGGCCATCATTAATCATCACATGAGGGCAGACAAATCAACAATAAATCTGAAATTTACCATAACTCTACCTCAAACCATGAAATTTCTCACAAAACTACCTATTTAACCACTATAATCAACTAATTTGCAATTATTAAAAGCAAAGAGGGATTTCTAGGCAAGATACCTTGGAACCTCAAGAAAGATGGTAGCTTAGGGTTTCTCCTTCCAAAATCACTCCACCAACACCTTGAAATCTCTTTAGTAAGCAATTTTTATGGAGTGGTTTGCATGTTTTATGGTTGAAATTCAAGATTGAAGCAAGAAAGGATGGTGCAAGATGAAGTTTCTCTTTTCTTTCTTTCCTCAAAGTTTTGGCCAGCCTTAATGAAGAATGAAGATGATTCTAGTCAAAATTGGATATTTAGCAAGGGTGAGAAATTGGTCAAAGTCCATCTTCAACTAGTTTCGCGACACGTGGCGCCTTTAAGGTTTATTCTCATCCTCTAATCTTCCAATGGTTAATCTATCTAGTTAACCTCTAATTATCCCCGAGCACCTTGTAAAAATAATATTCCCTAATACAATGTCACCTCGTTGTCAACATTTTATCGCACTAGCGGGTCCCACGTCCAATATACACTACTAACGTCATAGGCTAACTTGTACCGAAAAAATACCTTAACAACGTAATTCCCTTATAAAAAAAATCTCTCAAAATTTAATCTAACAAAGAAAGGTATGAAAATTGTATGCAAGAAAATAAATTATTGACTAGAAAATAAAGAAATTTTCGGATTCTCACATAGGCTACCAACCTACTAGAATTTTTGAAAAGAAACAAGCACAACATGAGGTTTTCACCTTCCAAAACTCATGATTTTTACTCAAGTTAAACCCAAAAGAATCTTAACAAGGATTTGGAACAAGATTTGGCCGTGACTCAACACGAAAAGGTTGAAAAATAAATTGAAATGCATCACCATCAATTCGGCCAACAAGTAATTTGCAGCGAACAAAATTAGAGGGAAACACTAATGAAACCTCTTCATATCAACTAAAATTCAGCATACACGTAAAGCTTAAGGTTTTACTAAGCATCTTAGGCAAATTTACCAAAAAATCACCTCAAAAGTAAAGGAAACCAAGATGATTCCCATTCAGACAGCATTTCCCCTATTTTCCTTAAATTTTTCTTTCAAATTCAAAGCTTAACTTCGTGGTAAATCCACCTTAATCATGTTGATTTTGATCCCTATTTTTTGATGTTTACAAAACGAATGGATGATACTAATATTTCTTCAAGATATACTTTCAGTTATGAAGTTATTTGATTCCATGAACAAGTGCAATTGAAAGAAGACAAAAGTTGTTGAAAGCTGTCGGACGCTTGTGATGAGAGTACCGGACGTCTGATAATCATTGCACAACTTTAGACGCATGCTTCGGACGTCCGATAGGATCCTTCGAAGTCGACGAAACCATCGGACGCTGAATATGTCTCCACCGGACGTCCGATAGAAACAAAATGATTTCTCAAATCTCTCTGCTTGCTGTCGGATGCACAAAGAGCTTGCACCGGACGTTCGATAGAATTGAAGAAAATTTTTCAAACTCACTATCTGCTGTCGGACGCAAAAAACAGGAGTACCGGACGTCCGATACTCCAATGGCTAGTTGACTCTTCAGCTACTTTCTATCCGTTGGAAGCATTAATAAGGCACTTTCTTGGTCCTATATAAATAGTGGTTGGTCAGATACATAAAACAACTTTTGCACACTGAAGATACAAAAGATCTAGAGTGATTTTAGTGAGAAAATACTCTTAAAGGAAGATTTGTAGTCTTAGTGGTGTGAGGTTCATTGTAAGCTTTTCATTTGTGAGTGAATTCTTCATGAGTGCAGCTCTGCGAGGGTTGTCCTGAGGGATTGTGAGGCCCCAGTCCATTCGTAAGTTGATATTAGGGTTATTCATTATTTTGTACGGTTAAATTAAGGGTTTAGGGCTAAGGAGAAACCCTAATCTCGGCTAAGATTGAAAACCCTAACTTTGCTTATGATAAAACCCTAGTTTATGTATTATTCGTAAGCTCGAGCTATAGTTTATATGCGGTATTCTAGTGTGTGTTTTGGCACAAGTAAAAATAGGATTCGTTATAGTTTACAGAGGTTTAACAAGTTTGAAAATGGTTGGCAAACTCTGGATTAGCAAACCTCTAGTGTTACAATATTAGAAAGCTTAAGTGGAGTTTTATTTATCGCCCGCCTTTTTCCACATTTTCTTTATTAGAAAAATTCCCTAGATAATTTTTATGAGTAAATATAGATTTTAGATGATTTTTCTAGTATCGGATAGTTTTTGAGAAATTAAGAACGTATATCGGACGTGGGACCCACTAGTGCGGTAAGTTCGGAAAAATTCGGCCGATTAGGTTAAGTTTCGGATACTGGGTTTAATTTATCGTGTGAGGCCCCAGTCCGATCGTAAGTCGATATTAGGGTTATTTGATATTCGGTATAGAAAAATCAGGGTTTTATGGCTAGAAAGGAAACCCTAATTCGGTTAAGTTTGGAAATCCTAGTTTACGTATTATTATTATAAGGTTCAAGCCATAATTTATATTCGGTATTCTAGTGTGTGCCTTGACGTAAGTAAATATAGGATTTGTTTTAATTACAAAGGTTTAGTAAGTTTGAATGATTAGCAAACCTCTAGTGTTGCAATATTAGAAAGTTTAAGTGGAGTTTTAGTTAGCGCCCGCCTTTTTCTGCATTTTCTTTATTAGAAAATCTCCAGGATAATTTTCATGAGTAAATATGGGTTATAGATGATTTTTCAAGTATCGGTTAGCTTTTGAGAAAATAAGAACGTATATTGGACGTGGGACCCACTAGTGCGAAAAGTTCGGAAAAATTCGGCCAATTAAGTTAAGTTCCGGATACTGTGAAAAATTTATCGGGTGTTAATGGATAAGTAAAGGAGTGTGAGGTGATTGATGTGAGAGGTGACCAAAGGATTGAATTGCATTTAATGAGATGCCAAGTGTCACAAGATCATTGGGTGGACTTTATGATTTTTATTCTTTTGTTTTGACCTTTTGACCAAGTGGTTAAATATCTAAAAATTACCTCAAAAATTCATTATTTTCACTCCTTGGTGGCCGACTTCCTCAAGCTCAAGAAGGAAGAGAATTGCTTCAAATTTCAAGCTTCCATATAGCTCAATCTTCCAAACCACTTGCCTAACCTAGTTTCTATTCCATAAAAGCCTTCCATTAGGTGCTAGTGAGTTGCTTAGTGAAGTTTTTTGGAAGAGCTAAGGTGGTCTACAACTCCACTTCTCTTGTTTACTAGGTAAGTGATGCTTGAACACTCTACTACACCTAATGATGTTTATGTTATGCTTAGAAGTAGCTTGAGTGATGGAATATGTGATTTATTTCTTGATTTGAAGAGTTTTGGTGAAGTTTTCCATTTTATGATGAATTTTCTGGTTTAATATGAATGGGATGTTGTGGCCTTGTATGATGAATGGTAATGGTTTAAAATGACTCTAGTAGGTGTGAATTGTTGATAAATGCAATCAATTTTGGATTTGGATGGAAAAATGGAAAGTTAGGGTTCATAATCCCCTAATTCTGTCCGGTTTTAGATCATAGGGTTAGAGGCCGAATTGGACTTTGCTCAAAACATGAAATTTGTAGGTATTGATGTGTTTGAGGTGCCTGTAAAATTTCAGGTCATTTGGATTAGTGTAGAGTGAGTTATGTAGGAATTACTGTAGCTGTTTTGCTTTGGTCAGAATGCGAAAACTGCGTTGGTATTTGGCTAATTTGGCTGGAATCACTTTGGATTTGGATGTTGGTGTCTTCTGATGAAATGTAGCTGGATGTCTTATCTATCATATGCCTTTGGAATTTCGGCATTTGGACTTGTATAGACTGAGTTATACTGATTACAGTTTTGTGTGTTTTGCAAACCTGTTTTGGTAATTCTGGTTTAGTATTTTGCATGTTTGACCTAGTTGTGTTAGGATTTGGACTGAGTGACCTTCTACAGTGTTGTAGCCCTGTTTCTTAGCTTCGAAACGGTGGGTCTTACACCCCCATCCGATAACCATAGTGAATTTGGTGCCATTACCGCATATTAAGGTCAAATACGGTTTGTGATCCTGTTTTGCAATTCTGGTATAGTGTCTTGCATTTTTGACCTTGTTACATTCAAAATTTGACAAAGTTTCCTTCTTCAACATTGTAGCCCCTTAAGTTCTGGATATCCCTGTAAATTGTCAGGTTAAACGGATTAGTATAACCTGAGCTATAAACGAAATACTCAGACCTGTTTTGACCGTCAAATTCTGTTACGTTTTTGGACAGTTTATGACTGGAACTTTGGCTTCACATTTGACTGGGTTACAAGCTGTTTGGGCTTGCGACCAAAACACCAAACTTATAGCCCTATATCAGAGCTTTCTAACGCCCTTGGAATTTCATGAATCGGATTTATAAAACCTGAGATATAGCCGAGCAAACAAGGCCTGCCCGTGAAAATGACCATTTTCTGGTCAGATCTGTTTTGGTCCTGATGACCAATTTCCGTTCCGAATTTGGATTACTGACCTTCATGAAAGTTGTTCCATTTGGAATGAACTATCTAACTGCCAATTTTCAGCTCTTTTGACCATGTGTAGCATAGAAAACAGTTCGCACTCAAAACTGACCATTTGTGCATTGGCCAGATTTCGTAAGTGATAGTGTTTGGTTCATTTGGGACTGAAGCCTCCAGTTTCAGTTCTGGATGTCTTCATAACAGTTGTTGTTCATCCTTTAAGCTTCGATTTGGCATCTTATACGCCTTAATCCGATATTCGTAGCTCAACTTATGGGTAAACTAGAAATGAGTATCAAATCTGCCGTTTCCGTTTCCGTCCGTCATATTTACGTGCGCGCGTGTCGTTTTGCCGTTTTGCTTGTTTTGGGCATGTTAGTGGCCGTTTGTGATAAAATCTTCTATTTCAGACAGCGGTGAGCTAGGCGGAGCCGGTGGGGCCCACTACTAGCGAACGCGCGAAGCGATTTTGCTTTCGTACTACTTTCGGTATTTTGAGTAAGTATTCAGGCCAGTTTGGTGTGTTTTCATTGCTATGTGTTTGAGTTATGTGAAAAGGGTACTTAGGCGAGGGTGTACTTTATCGCACTCGACCTAAACCCTAATTTGAATGTATAATTGTACTTGGCATATGTATATGAACCTTTTGGAACCAAAACCCTTGAGCTTGTGGCTCGGGGCGACTTTCGAGTAAAGTTTGTGAAGTTTGTGAGTTCGTGGGCCCGATCTAAGACCTGTTTGGACTATTCGAGCCGGTTAGGGCTTGGTCGAAGTCAGTCCAACTTGGTCTGAGGTCACCAAGTTTGTAGGTTCATGTTATGAACCAATTTTGTGAATCCGGTTCACCGAGAAGGTGACCAAGTTTGTGACCCGAGCTTGTGACTCAAGCTCAAGTTTGTAATTTCGTTCGCCCGGGCAAGTTTGTGAGGTGACTGGCCAGTGAGGGTGATAAGGTGTCGGTGGGTGTACAAGTGAAGTTCTACGGACTATTATTTGTGGTCGACGGAGTGTCGGCAGGAGATCATACATGGCACATGAATTGGCTTTGGAGCCACCCGTATCCTTATTATATGATGTTGTTTTTTTTTCTACTTTTGCTTTACTCTTATTGTGTAATGGTTGCTACGTGAATTATGCTTTCGCCCCTGTTTACTTACTAAGCATTTAGTTTACCCCATTCCTTTTGTTTTCCTTAGCAGGGGCCGACGCGGGGATTTTGGCACTTACATTAGTGTAGTTAAGTTTGTTTGTAATAGTTGGACAGTTCGGATGTTTGTTTTTGTTTTGGTGGTTTGTATAAGGACCCTTCTTAGGGTCTATCTTCTGCTGGTTGTGGTTATAGTGTATTAGAGTGGTTTGACTCGAGACTTTTGAAGATGTAAATATAACTTTTGGGATTGTATATATTGTATATAGTGCTCTTTCGATCTATCTCGTTTGATTGCTTTAAGTTTTGAGTCCTGGCGCGAGCTAGGCAGGCGGCCCGCCGATACCCTTGGGTTCGCCCTTGGGAGAAGTGGGGTCGTCACATATCGGGTGCTAAGAGATAATTAGAGGATACTTTATGGATTAGAGTGAGAGGGAACAAAGTGATAGACTTGCATTAATGAAGGTGACAAGTGTCACCCTTGGATTAGTCCTTAAGTAAGACTACTATTCCTTGTCTTACCATTTGGTTAAAATATCTCAAAAATCACCAAAAATTCACTCTTTTCTTCTCCATCTTGGCCGGCCTTCTCTAGCAAAGGAAGAAAGAAAACTCTTCAAAGTTTTGGCTTCCATCTAGCTCAAATCCTCCAAAACAATCACTTAAACTTGTTTCTACTCCATAAAACCTCTTCATTAGGTGTTAGTGAGTTGTTTGGTGAAGTGTTTGGGGAAGCTAAGGTGACAAGCAACTCTCCCTCTCTTGTTTTACTAGGTGAGTAGTGAATGAACCTTCTCCTTCACCTAATGAAGCTTAATTTGTGCTTAGTGGTAGTTAAAATGTTGAATTTTGTGGTTTATTTCTTGATTTTGGATGAAGTGGTGAAGTTTTCCATTTATTGGTGATTTTTCTGTTTATATATGAATTTGATGGTGTGGCCTTGTATGATGATTAGCAATGGCCTAAAATGAGGCTAGTAGGTGTAAATGATTGTTAATTGCAAGCACTTTTTGGTTTGGAGGGAAATTTGGAAGACTAGGGTTTCATACCCTTCAATTCTGTCCGATTTTGTATCTCCTGGTTAGAGGCCCAATTGGCCTTAGCTTAAAACATAAAAGTTGTAGGGAATGATATTTTAGAGGTGTCTACAAAATTTCAGGTCAATCGGAGTAGCGTAGAATGAGAAAAGTCAAAATTACCCTTGCTGTCCTGGTTTTACCCGAATGTAAGAATTGCGCCCGTAATTGGTTGTTTTGGCTGGAATTGCTTCAGAATTGGTTGTTATGGTCTTCTAATGAAATGTATCCCTGTTTCTAAGGTTTCGTATGGCTTTGGAATTTCTGGATTTGGACTTATGTAGGCTGTTTTATGATGTTTGTACTAGAATACGGTTTGTGAACCTTTTTTGCTATTCTGGTGTAGTATGTTACATTTTTGACGTAGTTACACTCGAAATTGGACTGAGTGGCCTTCTTCAATATTGTATCCCCTTAAGTCCTGAATATTCCTGTAAAATTTCAGGATGCACGGATTAGCGTATCCTGAGTTATAGATGAAATACTCAAGCCTGTTTTGAACATCAGATTCTGTGCGTTTTTAGTTTAGCTTCTGCCCGTGACTTTTTCAGTTTTGATACCGTATGATCTGGGCGTTGACTCCTTCATAATAAATGTAGATCTTGGTTTTGGATTCAAAACGGTATAAAGTGCATCGAAATCCGAGTTCCGTAGCTCCCGTTATGACCAAAACAAGATCGATCGTCAGAACTGCCTTTGAATCTGGACAGTTCTGACGGGTACATTGACACTCAAATTTCGTTCTGTTCTGAGTGGATTCAGGTCTTGGCCAAAACATCAAAGTTTTATCCTTATGTCTCAGCTTTCTAATGCCTTTGCAATTTCCTGATTTGGATTTGTGAGCTGGGAGTTATAGTCCAGCAAACATACCTTGTCCGTTACTTTGGAGTGCGAATTCCTGGAACGGTTTTCTACACTTTTGACCCATCTCTGTTCAGATCCGGAGTTAGGGGTCTTCATGAAAGTTATAGACTTTTCTCTTAGCTTCGCAACGGTACCTCATGTACCTTGATCCGATACTCATAGCTTCGATTAGGCTCAAAACAGTTTTGACGGCAAAATGGCTAGGCTGCCATTCCCGTTTCCGTATGCCGTTTCCGCACTCGTATGTGCCGATTTTGCCGTTTTGCTTGTTTTAGGCATATTAGTAGCCGTTTATGATATTATGTGACGCAATCTTCTATTTCAGACGGTGGTGAGCTAGGTGGAGCCGGTGGGGCCTACTAGCTACTCCTCACGGCACAAATTTCGAACTTTTGCTCTTTTGTTCGTTGTGTAAGTATTCAGGCCGCTCTTACGTGTTAGTTGTTTATGTGTTTCGATATGTATGAAAAGGGTACCTAGGCGAGGGTGTACTTTATCGCACTCGACCTAAACCCTAGTTTGCGCACACATTTGTACATGACATATGTATATAAATCATTTTGGAACTAAACCCCTTGAGCTTGTGGCTCGGGGTGACTTTTGAATAAATTTTGTGAAGTTTGTGAGTTTGGAGCCCGATCTCATGACCTAGATGGGCTATTCGAGCCGGTTAGGGTTTGGTCGAAGTCAGTCCAACCTGGTTTGAGGTCACCAAGTTTGTGAATTCGGTTCACCGATTATGTGGACCAAGTTTGTGACCCGAGCTTGTGAACCAAGCTCAATTTCGTTCGCTCGAGCAAGTTTGCAAGGTGCCTGGCCAGAGAGGGTGATAAGGTGTACGGTGGGAGTACAAGTGAAGTTCTACGGACCATTAATTGTGGTCGACGGAGTGTCGGCAGGAGATCATACATGGCACATGAATTGGCTTTGGAGCCACCTGTATCCTTATTATGTGATGTTACTTTTCTGCTTTTGCCTTACTCTTACTGTGTAACTGTTGTTACGTGAAATTTACGCTTTCGCCCCTGTTTACTTACTAAGCATATAGCTTACCCCTTTCCTTTTGTTTTCCTTAGCAGGGACCGACGCGGGGAACTTTTGGCACACACACTAGTATAGTTAGGTTTGATTGTAATAGCCGGACAGTTAGTATGTTTGTTTTTGTTTTGGTGGTTTGTATAAGAACCCTCCTTAGGGTCTATCTTCTGCTGGTTGTGGTTATAGTGTATTAGAATGGTTTGACTCGAGACTTTTGAAGATGTAAATATAACTTTTGGGATTGTATATATTGTATATAGTGCTCTTTCGATTTATCTAGTTTTATTGTTTTAAGTTTTGAGTCCTGGCGCGAGTTAGGCAGGTGGCCCGCCGATACCCTTGGGTTCGCCCTTGGGAGAAGTGGGGTCGTCACAGGGATAGTAAAACGTCCTAACTTGACCGAGTTGAGTTCGGGGCAAGGAGGAGGTGAACCTTCCTTTGTATACAAGAGTGATTGTAATTCATCAATTTGAAGAAACTTATTTCAATTAATCTACAAGCTCAAGGAGGAGCTGGGTAGTAATTGGTTTGCAATTCTTTTCTTTTTATTTACTTATTATTACGTTTGTGATCTTTACATTGTTTATCTCTTCCACTTGGTTGTTTTCGATCCTTACAATTGGTATCAGAGCTTGGTCTCCTAGAGATTAAACTCAATCGGTTTGGGAGTAATAATGACAACCAATAATGCTATATTTTTTGAAGGACATTCTGTCATTAGACCACCAATGTTTAATGGGTCAAATTATGTGAGTTGGAAAGAAAGAATGATTATCTTTTTGCAATCTATTGATATTGAATTGTGGTTTATTATTAGTGAGTGTCCAATGATGAAGAAGAAAGAAGGAAGAAAACCAAGATTCAACAACTTTCAATTCACATGGAATGAGTGCAACTCCGATGGTGAAAGTGAAGAGGAAGAAGAATCTGCTCAATTGGCTTTCATGGCCATTAGAGATGATGAGGTAACAACTTGTAACTCTCAATTTGAAAGTGATGATGAAACTGATGATGATCTTGAATCTTTCATTATAAAATTGCATCATAGTTTGAAAGAATCCTATGCTAAAAACAAGGAATTAAAACAGAAAATTAATTTTTTGCTTCGAGATAATGCAAATCTTTTTTAACAAAATAAAAAGTTTAAAGCTGAAAATGATTACTTCAAAAAGAGTGAGACTGCTTTACACTTGGAGCTTGATAGAAAAACAAAGCTTTGTAAATTGTTCAAAAAGGAATAAGATGATTTGAAAAGAAGAATGGATGGTCTAAATTAGTTGCTTAAACACAAGAAACAAGTCTGTTTTCAAAAGAATAGGTTGAATTTTAATTCAAATGAATTTGCTATTTATAAGAGAAGACAAGTAAGGTTTATTAAACCTGTTCATGTAAATAACTCTTTAGTTATGTGTAATTTTTGTTGTCAAAAAGGTCACATAAAAGGTAATTGTTATGTGAGAAAGAACATGAGAAGAGGCATGAAATGCATGTGAATAGTTAGACATGATACTAACTCTAACAAGTAGGAGATATTAGTAAGATTGATGAGATTTTTGTTCATAATATTTTTTTTGTAATTCTCTTTTGATGTATCTGATGCTTTGAACTGAGTTTTTCCTTAATGTTCTTGAATATTACTGATTTTGTATGATATCAAAAAGGGAGAGAAAAGAACAATTCTGATCTAATGATGATTTGTTTTGTTAAACTCTTTGTGATATGTTGGTGATTGCTGAATTCTGGTACCATTTCTCTGTTTTTGTTTGGAATACTGGATTCTCTGTTATTGTTGCTGGATTACGGTATGAGATTTTTATTCTCATCTTATGATGACAAAAAGGGTGAGAAATGGATGCTATGTGTAAGGGGGAGTTATTCAGAGATTATGAGTTTGGCTCTTAAAAGTTTTGGATGCGATGATTGAGGGGGAGCTTATACTTATTTTTGTTTCTTTCCATCCATTGTTTTGTCATCATCAAAAAGGGGGAGAATGTTGATCTTGATCCCTATTTTTTGATGTTTACAAAACGAATGGATGATACTAATATTTCTTCAAGATATACTTTCAGTTATGAAGTTATTTGATTCCATGAACAAGTGCAATTGAAAGAAGTCCAAGGTTGTTGAAAGCTGTCGGATGCTTGTGATGAGAGTACCGGACGTCTGATAATCATTGCACAACTTCGGACGCATGCTTCGGACGTCCGATAGAAACAAGATTATTTCTCAAATCTCTCTACTTGCTGTCGGACCCACAATGAGCTTGCACCGGACGTCCGATAGAATTGAAGAAAATTTCTCAAACTCACTGTCTGCTGTCGAACGCAAAAAACAAGAGTACCGGACGTCCGATACTCCAACGGCTAGTTGACTCTTCAGCTACTTTCTATCCGTTGGAAGCATTAATAAGGCACTTTCTTGGTCCTATATAAATAGTGGTTGGTCAGATACATAAAACAACTTTTGCACACTGAAGATACAAAAGATCTAGAGTAATTTTAGTGAGAAAATACTCTTAAAGGAAGATTTGTAGTCTTAGTGGTGTGAGGTTCATTGTAAGCTTTTCATTTGTGAGTGAATTCTTCATGAGTGCAGCTCTGCAAGAGTTGTCCTGAGGGATAGTAAAACGTCCTAACTTGACCGAGTGGAGTTCGGGGCAAGGAGGAGGTGAACCTTCCTTTGTACACAAGAGTGATTGTAATTCATCAATTTGAAGAAGCTTGTTTCAATTAATCTACAAGCTCAAGGAGGAGCTGGATAGTTAATTGGTTTGCAATTCTTTCCTTTTTATTTACTTATTGTTACGTTTGTGATCTTTACATTGTTTGTCTCTTCCACTTGATTGTCTTCGATCCTTACAAATCAAGACCATAAGTTCTAGGTTATAAAGGACACTTGTTCTAGGCCACAAAGCTAACCAAAATAGACCATTATCTAATTCATATACCATCATACCAATGCTGGAAAAATGTAACCTTAAGCTAAAATTCATAACCACAAGCTGGAAATTCTATAATGAAGCTAAAAGAGCATATAAAAGTGGGAAAAACCACATGGCAAGGCTAATAGGTCATAGAAAAGTTGAAATTAGCATATCAAAGCTGGAATTCCTCAATCAAAACTGGAAATTTCGATTTACTACACAAACTATGAAATTTTTCATAGAATCTACTATAATCAAATCTTAAATCTACTCAAGTGCAAGATAAAAGAGAAAGGATGGTTTCTAGACATAAATACCTTTAAACCCGATGAAAAAATGCAACCAAAAGCTTCTTTTCTCCCAAATCTCTTCACAAAAGCCTTTCTTCCTACCTTGATATAACTTTCTATGGAGTGGATTAAGATTCTAGGATGAATTCTCAAGGATTCAAGCAAGGAATCACGTGGAAATTGGAGTTTTTTTTTCTCTCTTTTTTTACTAAGGAGCTCGGCCAAGAGGAGAAAGAAATGAGAGATTTTTGTCCAATTTTTTCAAGATAAAGACTAAGAATAGTCTTGGTTAAAGTCAAGGTTCCATGGCATTTTGACAAATGGCAATCTAAGAGCTAATCCTCATCTAATTGTCTTCCAAGCACTAAAACATCTAGCCAACATCTAATTATCTCTTAACATCTTATAAAATAATATCCTTTTGCACAAATGTGAGAACCCATATTTCCCTAATATTTTTTCCTAGGGTTGTCCCCCTTAATTGCATGTTTTCTGCATTTTCTAGCTTAGGAATATTTTTTGATGGATTTTATGAGTAATTATAGATTTTAGATAATTTTTCTAATATTGGAGAGTTTTTAGAAAATTAAGAATATATATTGGACGTGGGACCCACTAGTGCGAAAAGTTCGGAAAAATTCGGCCAATTAGGTTAAATTCCGGATACTGTGTGAAATTTATCGGGTGTTAAGAGATAAGTAGAGTATGTGAAATGATTGATGTGAGAGGAAAAAGAAAGGATAGGAATGCATTAATGGAGGTGACAAGTGTCACCATTATATTGGTTAAGGCTTAAGACTTACTATTCCATTTTTTTTTGACTTTTGACCAAGAGGTTAAATATCTTAAAATTGCTCAAAAATTCACCATTTCTTACCTCATTATGGCCGGCCAAGCTCAAGGGAGAAAGGAAGAAACTTCTTCAATTTCTTGATTTCTATTTGCTCCAATTCCATAACTCAACCAACTAAACTTGCTTTTCCTCCATAAAATCCTTCTAGTTGGTGATAGTAAGTTGATTAGTGAAGTTTTCTTGGAGAGCTAAGGTGTCCTACAACTCCCTCCCTCTTGTTTACTAGGTAAGTGAAGCTTAAACTTCCTCCTATACTTAATGATGTTTAAATTGTGCCTAATGGGAGCCAAAGTGGTGGATTATGTGATTTATTTCTTGGTTTGAGTTGATTTGGTGAAGTTTTTATATTTTTGAGGAATTTTCTGGTTTAATATGAATGTGATGTTGTGGCTATCTTTGATGATTGGCAATAGTCTATAAAGACTCTAGTAGGTGTGAATTAGTGATAAATGCAACCAATTTTGGGTTTGGAGTGAAATGAGAAAAGTTAGGGTTTTTCAACCCCCTTTTCTGTCCGGTTTGGGATCATAGGGTTAGAGGCCGAATTGGTCTTTTCTCAAAACAGGAAAGTTGTAGGTATTGATGTGTGTGAGGTGCCTGTAAAATTTCAGATCATTTGGACTAGTGTAGAGGGAGATATGTCAATTTTACTGTTGCTGTTCTAGGTTGATCAGAATGTGAAAACTGCACTTGTAATTGACTGTTTTGGCTGGGATTGGTTTGGATTTTGTTGTTGGTGTCTTCTGATAAAATTTAGCTTGATGTCCTAGCTATCATATGCCTTTGGAATTTCGGCATTTGGACCTGTATAGACTGAGTTAGACCAATTACAGCATTGTGTGATTTGTGAACCTGCAATTACGGTTCTGGTTTGGTATTCTGCATTTTTGACCTAGTTGTGCTAAGATTTGGACTGAGTGGCCTTCTATATTGTTGTAGCTCTGGTTCTTAGCTTCGAAACGGTGGGTCTTACACCCCCATCCGATAATCGTAGTGGACTTGGTACCGTTACCGCATAATGGAGTCAAACACGGTTTCTTTATCAAGGCCTAAGTTAAAGCCATTCCTTAATTTCTGGTTATCTATGATGCTTATTTATGCATATGAAACCCTATTAGGGTTATAATTGGCATGGCTATATGACTCGTTATCGAGTCTCATTGCATTTGTTTACGTGTTCTAGGGCGTGACGGTGGTTCACGACATTCTCCTGACGGAAGTGCATGAAATAGCACTTAATTGATTGGCGAGTATACTACTCACTTAATTGTTACAATGTGGCTTTGTATATGTGAATTTGATGCCTTGAAGGCTTACTTGGCTATTGGAATTGATAGAGGTGAGGGTGTACTTAACCGCCCTCACCCTTTGTGATCTCATTCATGACTGTTTACCGTTTACTGAAATACTGCAATTGATATATGAGACATTGAATTCCTTCCATGAAAAACTGATTTGGTGTCGTTTGGACGAATATCCAACGGCCTTACTGTATTACTGAGCTCAACCTCGTTGGTGGTCAATTGAATCGAGCCGGCGAGGGCTTGGTCGTGAAAATTGACTTGCCACGGGGACTGTACTGGGGAACCTTGTAGTAATGAGACTCTTGGTTCCGGTATACTCGAGTATTACCAAAAGCTACTGAATTGGAGTGCAGGCCCGGTTGGGGTATGTTGGGTGGAAGGAATGGAAGTGAAGTGAGGTCTACGGTCGTGTATTCTTAAACATTGACGGAGGGTCAATGAGGTTGGATCAAGATTGCAAGCGTGGAAATGGGCTCTTGAGAGCCGTCCGTATCCTTTCACTGATTTGATTTACTTCTTATTTGCATACTTGAACTGAACGGTTACACTTATGTGATTTTAGATGCTTATGTGGTAGTAACTCACTGAGCTTTAGCTCACTCCGTTCCATTTGTTTTCCTTACAGGAAAATGACTATTTTGGGAAAGGTTGTGCTAGTTGGTTGCCAAGTTGAGCATGTAAATGTATTTTTGAATAGCTCCTTGAGAGTGAAAACCCTAAGTGTTTTGTTTCCCACCAACGGTTGGTCTGTAATTGGCTATTTGCACAAGTATGAACTTTTGGATATTCTGATATACCGTTTGACTTGTAAATGTTGAATTTCAATGTATATATATGTTGGTTGGATTTCGGAGCGATACACATTTCAAATGGAAAAGGGAAAATTTTGGCGGGAATGAACAGGACCGAATCCGGCCAGAACTTGGCCGGATTGCCGGCCGGATTGGGAAGGTTTTTTTGAAAAAATTTTGGTTACTCTCCGGCCGGATTCTGACGTTTCCAGCACTGTTCATCTTCGGTTTCGATTTTCATTTTTAATTTTTGTGATTTTAACTTGTTTGCGCGCGTTGGTATGTTCCGGAACGTATTAGATCGACGTAAACTGATCCGTAGTCCTGGCGAGAGGTGGGCAGGCAGTCCGCTAACCCCTTTGGTTCGCCTTAGGGGAAAGTGGGGCTGTTACAGGTGGTATCAGAGCCACTTCGCGTGGTCTCTGCGCGGAGTGAGACTGGGCCAAGTGGTGTTGTAGTCCTACTTTCATGAATATGTCTAAGTGCTCGTTTGAGCGTAAGTTACGAACTGGGCATGTGATAAGTGTACGAATCATTATCATGGGACTCGAGGAAGCTAGGTATGTATGTCGGGTAGGAATCTTTAATAAGGATGGTTTACTCTTGGGACCGGCCGGCTCGAGATGTGAATTATCTTAGACGAGATTCTTGCGCCCGGATACGAAAGATATGAGGGCCTAGGTTAGAAAGGATTTGGTGAACTAGAAAGGCGATTCTATGGAACTTCGTGTGGTTTGTTCGGGTGTGGTTAAGCGTGATCGACCTTGATTAAGATATAAATATTTGGACGAAGCCCTAGAAGGGGAAAAGCTTTTCGTGAGTTCTTTTGCACTTGTGACCTAGGTGTCTATAGTACTTTTGGAGGACCCTTTTGTTTCGTGGAATGACTTCGTATGTACTTGACTGACTGTTCCGTATAATTGCTTAACCTGGTTATGTGATCTATGTATACGTGTTATGTGTTTAAATGCACTTCGCGGTAATTTTTTGAGTTACTTATTCTTGTTTCATTGTTCCTGTCTGGTGCTACGGAAAGGAGGGTTAGGTGCCCTTTAACAGTATATTTATTTGGTGACCTAGATTGACTTAGATTGATGGAAGGCACTCGGAGTGGTCGAGGTCGTGGACGCAGGGGTAGACAACCCACGCCGGACAGGGGTATGGGGGAAACCTCTACTGGACCCAATCTGGAACCGCAAGTAAACCCTAATGTGCAAATAGCTGCTGCTATGCAGCAAATGACAGACTTGCTAGCACAAGTGGTGCAGCAACAGGGCCAAAACCCAAACCCTAACCCTGGAAACCCCGGTAATCATATCGAGAGCGAAGACAGAGCTCTCGAACGATTTCAAAAGTTCGCTCCGCCAAAGTTTGTTGGGGGACCCGACCCAGACGTTGCCGAAAGATGGCTTGAAAAGATGGTGGATATATTTGCAGCCCTACACTACCCTGACGAACGGCAGGTGACTTTTGCCGTGTTTCAACTTGAGGGGGCAGCCCGTTCCTGGTGGAACGTAATCCGACAGAAGTGGGAACGAGAACAGATACCTAGGACTTGGGTGAACTTCATCAGAGAGTTCAATGCGAAGTTTTTCCCTCCTCTAGTTCAGGAGTGGAAGGAAGACGAGTTCATTCGACTCCGCCAAGGAGCTCAAACTGTGGCGGAATATGAGAGCCAATTCACCCGTCTATCCAAATTTGCGCCCGAACTTATCATGACCGAGCAACGAAAAATACGGCGATTTGTCCAGGGCCTGAACGTAGAAATCCAGAAGGACCTCGCGGCAGCCCAAATTAATGCCTTCAGCGAAGCAGTGGAGAAGGCACAACGAGTAGAGAATGCTAGGCTCCAGGTGAAAAACTTCCAGGCGAAAAAGAGAGGATTACCTGGCAGTAGTTCGGGGCAGGGGGATGAGAGTACCCCTCCCAAGTTTGGACGGGGAACGGGAGGAGAAAGGATGCCGGGAGTATCACTAGAGGGCTCGTCACAAGGCGGTCAAGTGAGGGAAGGCCAGAGAGGTGGCTCGGCTGCTGCAGCACGCGGACCCTGCGGGTATTGCGGAAAATTAAACCACTCGGAGAACAATTGCTGGAAGAAAGGAGGAAAATGCTTGCTCTGTGGGAGTGCCGAACATCGGATTGCTAACTGTCCAACTCGCCTGCTCGAGCAGAGAGGGACTCTGCCACCAACTACGACCCACCCTGACCAGTCGAAGGGGGACAAGGATGGATCGAAAGTGTCCTCTCGGGTGTACTCCTTAGAACAACATCAAGTCTTTGACCCATTAGAGGACGTGGAAGGTAAGAATTTACTGAACCTGGCCAGTGAAGGGGGTACAGATTTGTTCGCTAAGTATAATGCTCAATTTAATTCCGGAGTAGTCAATGATAAGGAATTTCGAGAACGAAATTCTTTTAAGGGGGAGAGAGTGTGAGAACCCATATTTCCCTAATATTTTTTTCCTAGGGTTTTTCCCCTTAATTGCATGTTTTCTGCATTTTCTGGCTTAGGAATATTTTTTGGTGGATTTTATGAGTAATTATAGTTTTTAGATAATTTTTCTAATATTGGAGAGTTTTTAGAAAATTAAGAATATATATTGGACGTGGGACCCACTAGTGCGAAAAGTTCGGAAAAATTCGGCCAATTAGGTTAAATTCCGGATACTGTGTGAAATTTATCGGGTGTTAAGAGATAAGTAGAGTATGTGAAATGATTGATGTGAGAGGAAAAAGAAAGGATAGGAATGCATTAATGGAGGTGACAAGTGTCACCATTATATTGGTTAAGGCTTAAGACTTACTATTCCATTTTTTTTTGACTTTTGACCAAGAGGTTAAATATCTTAAAATTGCTCAAAAATTCACCATTTCTTACCTTATTGTGGCCGGCCAAGCTTAAGGGAGAAAGGAAGAAACCTCTTCAATTTCTTGATTTCTATTTGCTCCAATTCCATAACTCAACCAACTAAACTTGCTTTTCCTCCATAAAATCCTTCTAGTTGGTGATAGTAAGTTGATTAGTGAAGTTTTCTTGGAGAGCTAAGGTGTCCTACAACTCCCTCCCTCTTGTTTACTAGGTAAGTGAAGCTTAAACTTCCTCCTATACTTAATGATGTTTAAATTGTGCCTAATGGGAGCCAAAGTGGTGGATTATGTGATTTATTTCTTGGTTTGAGTTGATTTGGTGAAGTTTTTATATTTTTGAGGAATTTTCTGGTTTAATATGAATGTGATGTTGTGGCTATCTTTGATGATTGGCAATAGTCTATAAAGACTCTAGTAGGTGTGAATTAGTGATAAATGCAACCAATTTTGGGTTTGGAGTGAAATGAGAAAAGTTAGGGTTTTTCAACCCCCTTTTCTGTCCGGTTTTGGATCATAGGGTTAGAGGTCGAATTGGTCTTTTCTCAAAACAGGAAAGTTGTAGGTAGTGATGTGTGTGAGGTGCCTGTAAAATTTCAGGTCATTTGGACTAGTGTAGAGTGAGATATGTCAATTTTACTGTTGCTGTTCTAGGTTGATCAGAATGTGAAAACTGCACTTGTAATTGACTGTTTTGGCTGGGATTGGTTTGGATTTTGTTGTTGGTGTCTTCTGATAAAATGTAGCTTGATATCCTAGCTATCATATGCCTTTGGAATTTTGGCATTTGGACCTGTATAGACTGAGTTAGACCAATTACAGCATTGTGTGATTTGTGAACCTGTAATTACGGTTCTGGTTTGGTATTCTGCATTTTTGACCTAGTTGTGCTAAGATTTGGACTGAGTGGCCTTCTATATTGTTGTAGCTCTGGTTCTTAGCTTCGAAACGGTGGGTCTTACACCCCCATCTGATAATCGTAGTGGACTTGGTGCCATTACCGCATAATGGAGTCAAACACGGTTTCTTTATCAAGGCCTAAGTTAAAGCCATTCCTTAATTTCTGGTTATCTATGATGCTTATTTATGCATATGAAACCCTATTAGGGTTATAATTGGCATGGCTATATGACTCGTTATCGAGTCTCATTGCATTTGTTTACGTGTTCTAGGGCGTGACGGTGGTTCACGACATTCTCCTGACGGAAGTGCATGAAATAGCACTTAATTGATTGGCAAGTATACTACTCACTTAATTGTTACAATGTGGCTTTGTATATGTGAATTTGATGCCTTGAAGGCTTACTTGGCTATTGGAATTGATAGAGGTGAGGGTGTACTTAACCGCCCTCACCCTTTGTGATCTCATTCATGACTGTTTACCGTTTACTGAAATACTGCAATTGATATATGAGACATTGAATTCCTTCCATGAAAAACTGATTTGGTGTCGTTTGGACGAATATCCAACGGCCTTACTGTATTACTGAGCTCAACCTCGTTGGTGGTCAATTGAATCGAGCCGGCGAGGGCTTGGTCGTGAAAATTGACTTGCCACGGGGATTGTACTGGGGAACCTTGTAGTAATGAGACTCTTGGTTCCGGTATACTCGAGTATTACCAAAAGCTACTGAATTGGAGTGCGGGCCCGGTTGGGGTATGTTGGGTGGAAGGAATGGAAGTGAAGTGAGGTCTACGGTCGTGTATTCTTAAACATTGACGGAGGGTCAATGAGGTTGGATCAAGATTGCAAGCGTGGAAATGGGCTCTTGAGAGCCGTCCGTATCCTTTCACTGATTTGATTTACTTCTTATTTGCATACTTGAACTGAACGGTTACACTTATGTGATTTTAGATGCTTATGTGGTAGTAACTCACTGACCTTTAGCTCACTCCGTTCCATTTGTTTTCCTTACAGGAAAATGACTATTTTGGGAAAGGTTGTGCTAGTTGGTTGCCAAGTTGAGCATGTAAATGTATTTTTGAATAGCTCCTTGAGAGTGAAAACCCTAAGTGTTTTGTTTCCCACCAACGGTTGGTCTGTAATTGGCTATTTGCACAAGTATGAACTTTTGGATATTCTGATATACCGTTTGGCTTGTAAATGTTGAATTTCAATGTATATATATGTTGGTTGGATTTCGGAGCGATACGCATTTCAAACGGAAAAGGGAAAATTTTGGCGGGAATGAACAGGACCGAATCCGGCCAGGAATCCGGCCAGAACTTGGCCGGATTGCCGGCCGGATTGGGAAGGTTTTTTTGAAAAAATTTTGGTTACTCTCCGGCCGGATTCTGACGTGTCCAGCACTGTTCATCTTCGGTTTCGATTTTTGTTTTTAATTTTTGTGATTTTAACTTGTTTGCGCGCGTTGGTATGTTCCGGAACGTATTAGATCGACATAAACTGATCCGTAGTCCTGGCGAGAGCTGGGCAGGCAGTCCGCTAACCCCTTTGGTTCGCCTTAGGGGAAAGTGGGGCTGTTACAACAAAACTCCTCCTAATTTTCAAAATTTATTGCACACATCTCACTAGAGGGTCCTACTTCCATAATGCACTACGAACTTAACATGCACTAATTTATAAAACAAAAACGATAAAAATCTTGACTCTCTTATAATAGTATCTAAGAAATTAAAGTAAAATAAAGGAAAACGTATTCAAAGAAATAAAATAAAATATAAAATAATTTTCATGTTCTCACATGCCTAAACTAATAAAGGTCGATTTGTTTTATAATGTGAATTATATTATAAAAACATAAAGAGAGAATTTTTGAAGGGGAAGATGTATATACATACGTGAACTTTGTAAATTTCAAAAGGTCTTACATAAGGAACATACATAATTATTGGGATGAAGGGGATAAATGGGTACTTTTAGGTCTGTTTGGTTCCTATAGAATTGAGTCATAAATTTGGAATTGGAGGCCTTAATTCTAACTCTTTTGTTTGGCTTTTAACCTTCCCAAAGAATTAGAATTGAATTCCAATTCTATGGGGATTGAATTCCATGATTTTAATTCTTTAGCTCCATCAAATATTTCTAATTCCAATTCCACACCATAAATGGGTTAAGTGCTAATTCGGGTATTTTAAAGTTCTAGCTTTCTTTCCACTCTATCCTCTCTCTCCTCTTTCTTTCATTTCTTTAACCTCTAGCGCTTTGCAATTTAGCCTCATCTCTCTCTCCTCTTTTCCTTCATTTGTTGAGCCTCCAACACTCTGCAATTTAGACTTCAACGTGGATTAGATAATTATGAGAACCTAGAAATTTGCTAATTTATCTAGTTTAACTACATGGTACTTTATTTATTTAGTCATCTATTTGGTTATTTATTGATTTGATGATGATTTTGCCTTAATGCTTTTATTAAATTTTACATTTGAAAGTTAATGTGTGGGATAAAATGAAAATTTCCTTTGTAGTGGGGTGTAAAAAGGAACTTTTGGAGAAAAAGAAGGACTTTAGTGCAATAAGAGAGAGAATTGGGACACTTAGAGCTAGAGAGCTCTAGAAGGTGACAAGTGTTGGGACACTTGGAGCTAAAGTGTGAGAACCCGAGAAAATTATGTGTATGCCCTGAATTTATTTCATTTTATTTACTTTGATATTAGAAATATTATATATAGCGAATAAACGGTTAAATTAAATGCCTAATTGAATCTCTATAAAATTGAGAATTTAGAAAATATCCTAGAATAGTGTAGAATAATTTTATGAATTAAATAAATATATGGCATGCATATCATAATTTATGTCATTTGCAAATATTACTCGACACGTAACATATACTATATAGCTCAATAAGTACATGTCTAATAAGTTTTTCTTAAAGTTAAATGTGTGAGAATCTACTAGATGAACGAAAGAAAATTTTCATGTGTTATTTAAAATTTAGTGCATGTCCCACTTTATTTTCTTTTTGTTATTGAATGATTTATAGGTCTAAATTGCCCCTTTAATAAATGAGTGACTCAATATACATCTTAGGAGGATTATATCATTTACACCATAAAACGTTAGTATTATTTAGAATATGTTGTAGTATTAGAAGAAAAAAAAAAAGAAAGAAAAGAAAACGTGGAAGATACTTGCCTTCACAACTGTCCAAGCATTACTAATATCTAGTGGAGGAACTAACGGAAGAGTAAAAGCTAGTGCCTTCATTCTTAGTTGACTGAGCGAAACCAAGAAAACAAAACCGCATTCCATTCACTTCCCCTGTTGCCTAAAACTAAGAAACAACAAGAAGGAAAAACAGAGAACTCCTCTTACCTTCTTCAACCATGAACACCGGCCAAGAAACAAGAGAAACTCCAGCTCATTTAACCAAGGAATCGAGAGAGGGAAACAAAAGAAAACCAGAAATCTTGTTCCAGTTTAAACCGTGAAGAGACAATAGGTAATTAACTAAGCTCTTCTTCATTTTCCTGCTATGCCTGACTAATAATTCCTTAGGATGAACTAGAACTGAGAAAAGAGGGAATTCACTGATAAAAGTTCTTCAAAGCTGGAAAATTCTGTTCAAAATTACTGCATGGTACCCGATGATGAAAAGCTGCAATTTTTGGGTCATTTCTCCTTCAAATTTTGTTAGATGATGTCTTCATGCATTATATATTCCATAGTTTACATATCTTGACATGGTTGCAGTACTTGACCTGAACTCAAGTGGAATGAGTGCAAAATATGAAGAAACTTTGCTGAATTTCTGTTTGGACACTACATGAAGGACCGATAGGATAAAGCAGGAAATTTCCAGCTTTATCTCCGGAAAATTTTGTTAGTTTAGTTAAAAACTCACTTCATATAACTGCCATCTTCCTAATCCAGTCATCCATGTGTTATTTGAGGAGTTAAAAGCAAGAAAAGATTGACTTTAAAGCAATCTCAAAAGCTGGAATTTTCTGCACAGCAAATCGGGAGGGAAAAGCTGCAATTTTGGTTATTTCTTTAAAAGTTTTGCTAAATTGTGATCGGAACTCACGTATTATGATCTGTCTAATGTTTAATATGATTTCAAGTTAGATTTGAATGGAAAATGAAGAGATTATTGAAGGAAATTTCATACTTTTAAACTGCTAGCTGGTGAAACTCATTCATTTTGGCCGAGAGAAGAAAAAAGAGTATTCTCCAACTTTTCTCTTCAAACCTTGGCTGTAAATTCTATATTGTCATTCAAAACACCTCAAAGAATAATAATTATCACCTGGATATTAAGTTCGAATGAGGAAAATAAAGAATTTTATGGAGAAAACTTGTTTTCCAAACTACCTACTTGCTGGAATTTTTCAACCTCAGCCGAGAGAGATGAAAGGGATATTTTCTGATATTTCTCTATAGATTTTGGGCTATAAAATTTCGCATTAAGGTTGGTTACACCTTATAATATCATTAGATGGTCATGTATGTGAATTTTGGGTTGAAAATGTGATTTTTATTGCTGGAGTTTTGAGTAGGAAATTGCATGACTGTTATAACACTTTCCAGCATTAATAGTGGAATCTGCCCTGTTTTTGCACTGCATGTTTGCCCATGAGAAAGGCCAAATCAGGTCTTCCTCAAAACATGAATTTGTGGAGAATGGAGTTAAAAATCTGCCTGTTAAATTTCAGCTCAATCGGAGCACTGTATCATGTGAAATGACAAAAATACCCTTGATTGCCAAATGCACTGTTTCCTGGGCAGTGTTCTGTTTTCTCTAAGATTGCCCATTTTGACCTTTAAAATGAACGAATTGGCTGTCAGTGTCTTCATAAGACTTGTAGTTCTCTGTCTTAGCTTCAAAATGGTATAAAGTTTACCCCAATCTGATAAATGTAGCTCCAATTGTGACCAAAATTCTATAAGATGTCAAATCTGTTGTTTAGCCTTTTGTCTTCAAAACTGATTTCCGGTTGCATTATTAGATTTGTGTTGTAATTGGATGATTTTGGAGCCTAATTGAAAGGCTATTGTGATAAGATTATTTGTGTGTGATTTTAGGGCTGAATTGAGAAAAATAATAAAGCCATAAATGGCTGGAAAAATAGGTAAACACAAAGGGCGTGCTGCCCAAATTTTCACTCGAAGGCTAGGTAGATGTACTCACGACTTGAGTAAGGGTTTGAGGATGACTCTAACTCGAATCGTCTAGGGTATTCAAGTCTTCGTTCATAGAGGTATATAAGTTAGAATTCGGCCGAACCTTGTACCCTTGGAAAAATGAAAGTAACGACTAATAGAAATACGTTTTCCTCATCTCTTCGACTCAAATGGAAATTTCAAAGTTTAATTGCTTCAAAGTTTCAAAGTTTTAAGAGCGAGCATGAGTTTTACTAATATTCCCCAAATTAGTTTCAATTACTTGATTTTCTTTAAAAGAAACTTGAACCCTAGTTGATTTCAAGTTCTTAAATGACATTTTATCGTAGAGTTGAACTCCACACAAGGAGTAATACCTGACCGTGATCCGTAAAGGCACTACATCTTTGGTGAGTGCTTTCAAATACCTGATTGAATTGGACACTTGTTTTCAATATTTGACCAATGTGATTGAATGATATGTGATTGATATAATCGGGCAAGTGTGCACTTTATCGCATTTGCCCTAATGTGATATGTACTCGTTTATTGTTGCAGATGACTTGATATATTTGTGCATGACTTGTAAGTACTGAGCGGTAGTATGTACCACACTCGATCCGAGTGGGAGGTACCTCTCATTCCCGTCTCCGTACTTTTATTTTGATTCAGTTGATTGGAGATGTTATCGCATCGACTTCTTGGGGACCCAAACCCTACTAGCTAGTTAATCGAGTCGAGCTGGCAAGGGCTTGGTCGATTAGATAATGAACCATGGGTATCTAGTGTTGTCGAGTGGAGTGTTATCTCCTTGACTAATCGGTATGCTCAAGTATTACCACCAGTGTTTATCTTGGAGTTCGGGCCCGGTAAGGGGTTTGGTTGGTGGACGGAGATTGAAGTTAAGTGGTGTACTACCGGACTAGTTACTTTACTTGAAAGTTGACGGAGTGTCAACTAATACTTGATCAAACTCTGGTGAAGAAATGGGAATTTGGCTCCTGAGAGCCATCTGTATCCTTATACATTGATTGTTATTCGAAGTGTTATTGTTCATTTGGAAAACAAAAGGAGAGTTTTCACTCGCTCATTTTGACATTTGCTATTTGAAGTGTTATTGCTTACTTTCATGAACTTGTTATGCTCGCTATTTTGCTACGTGATATTTGTACTTTTCAATATTGGTCAACTTGCTATTTGGAACCTCACTGGACTTTTAGCTCATTCCACGCGTTTGTTTTCCTTACAGGGGGTACAAGCGAGGCGTGAGATTGGTACAGGCTAGCGTAGTCTAGCAGTTTTTGAATTTTACGATTGTACTCGCACTAGTGCTCGATTAGGATTGATTGTATCTGAAACTCACATCTTTTGATATATGTGGGATCGTACGAATGTTTGAAATAGAAATGAAAGTACATGTGTGACGGCCCCACCTCCCCCTAAGGCGAACCAGAGGGTTCGGCGGGCCGCCTGCCCAGCTCTCGCCGGGACTCAGTCGCTCACTACAGTCCTCAACCCAATTACAATATAAATCTCAAAATTACATCAAATTCTCCAATGATTACATATTACAAATGCAGCGGAAACTGATTCCAATCGTGGAACGTATACTTACATCCATATCAATTTCATATATTTATACAAGACCAACTCGTACATAGAATAGATCCAAACTTAAACTGTACACGATATAAGCCATCCAGTCACGTGAATAAGCACTCCAAGCTTTTCTTCGCCTTGAGCCCTGGGGGGAAATAAAACATTTTTTGGGGTGAGCTAGAAGCTCAGCGAGTAACCATTAAAATCAGTAATCAAATCGGTTTCACAATAGTTCATTTCAATGATGTCATATAGCAATGATAAATCCGGAAACAACTACAACATTTGCAAAACAGTAAATATGGATTATCAATAATTCAAGAAACATTTACAATGGAAAGCGATAATAACATTCATGAAAGGATACATTCATTCTCCTGACATTTCCTCGCTCATTTGGTCATTCATTTTATTTCATTCACCCCGTCCCTGGCTTTTGGCCAGGCTCCACCAACCTACATAGGTAATACTCGAGTATACCAAACGTTCACCCAAGTTCCTAATCGCCTGACCGAGTCCGCTTCTGGCTCAAGACGACCGGTAACAAGGGGCAATGGCCAGTTCAGCCCAAAAGGCTTACATTCATGCGCAAGTAACATTTCAATCGAAAATTTCACATTTATCGAGGTCGAGTGCGATAAAGTACACACTCGCCTCGAAAACTCGTTTTGGAAATCATTATAAGCGCTTAACACGTTATCAACCAAAATACAAGTCATGAAGTCAAGAAATATAGCAAACAAGGCACACTCACATGCTAGCACGCATGATATGCAAGAAAACATTTCAAAAGTAACTTTGGAAACAGTTCAAAAATAAATAATGTAAGAAACGGTTCATAAATAACTTTAGAAGTAGTTTGAGGTCACTCACCTCCACGGCTCAGAAACCATCCATCATGTATCATTGCCTTGCTCAAATCCAAGTCTTAGATCACAAACTCAATGCAAACAAGTCCTTTAAAAGTTCGGACAGCATTTCCCCTGAATTTGCTAACTTTTCCAGCCATCATGGCTTCATTATTTCCTCAGCCAGTCCCAAAGGTACACACACAACAACAAGTTCATCCAATAGCCATTCAGCAAGCTCCAAGTAGTACAAAGACAAGTCAAGCTAGGAAAAAGTCCAGAAATGAAAGTTAAACTCAAAACTAGAAAAACAGTTTTGACGTCATTTTACGATAATGGTACCAAAGGCGCTACGATTGTCGGATGAGGGTACAAGACCCACCGTTTCGAAGCTAAGAAATAGGGCTACAATATTACAGAAGGTCACTCAACCCAGTTTCGAGTTTAACCAGGTCAAAAATGCAAGATACTATACCAGAATCACAAAAACAGCTTCACAGAACGCATTCTAGCGGAAACATCATAACTCAGGCTCTACAAGTCCAAATCCAGAAATTCCAAAACCAGATGAAACCTAAGAAAAAGGGGTAAATTGCATCAGAAGGCCTCAACAACCAATTGGAAAGCAATCCTGACCAAAACAACCAATTACAGAAGCAATTCCCAAATTCGGGTAAAACCAGGGTAGCAAGGGTAATTCCGTCTTTTCTCAAGTTACGCTACTCCGATTGACCTGAAATTTTGCAGGCACCTCTAAAATATCATTACCTATAACTTTAATGAAGACCACTCAGTCCAGTTCTCACCCTAACTAGGTCAAAGTTTCCAAAACAACTCCAGGTTTTCCAGTTCGAAATTCACTGCAGAAATCAACTAGCAGTCCTGCTTTATTCACTCATATCTCAGCACACACAACTCCAAATCAGGTAATTCCAAAGCCATTTGAAAGCTAAGATACAGGGCTAGAATTCTTAAGAAGACATCAACAACTAAATCAGTAGTATTCCCAGTCAAACTACCCAATTACCAAAGCTGATTACTATTCTCGGATAGAAACAGGGTAGCAGGGGTATTTCGGTCTTTTCACAGGCTACCGAGCTCAGATTGGGCTGAACATTTACAGGCAACTATAAAACATCATTCTCTACAACTTTCATGTTTTGTGCTAAGGCCAATTCGGCCTCTAACCTGGTCAAACAGAAACGGACAGAATTGAGGAAAAATGGAACCCTAATCTGGAAATTCATGCATTCATGTGCCAATCTTCCACAAAACATCTCTTTAGCCATCACAAGTCATTAATTTAACATAATCAAGAACAAAGAAAGGAAGGCTAGACATGATACCTTCAAATATCAAGAAAGGTGATGACTTAGGGGTTTTTCTTCCAAAACAACTCCACCAAGAGCTTCAATCTTCCTTAGCTAGCAAGTTTTATGGAGTGGTTTGCAATTTAATCGGTTGGAACTCAAGATTTGGACAAGAATTGAAGTGACCAAATGAAAGGTTTTCTCTCTTTTCTCTCTCAATGTGTTCAGCCAAGAAGCATGAAGAATGAAGATGATTTTGGTCAATTTTTGATTTATTGGTAAAGTTAGTCCAAATGTCAAAGTCCAACCCAATCACAAAGTGACACTTGTCACTTATTTAATGCAAGTCTATCACTTTGTTCCCTCTCACATCAATCCAAATAGCTTCCTCTAATTATCTCTTAACACCCGGTAAATTTCACACAGTATCCGGAATTTAACCTAATTGGTCGAATTTTTCCGAACTTTTCGCACTAGCGGGTCCCACGTCCGATATACGCTCTTTATTTCTCAAAAACTACCCAATACTAGAAAAATCATCTTAAAACTATATTTACACATAAACTTTATCTGGGGAATTTTTCTAATAAAGAAAATGCAGAAAAGGCGGGCGATTAAATAAAATAAACCCTAGAAAATTAGAAAATTTTCGGGTTCTCACACTCACACTTTTCGGGGCGTCACAACATGTATGTTCCAAGTTTGGAAACTGGTATTTCTTTTACTCTTGAGGTTATAACCTATTATATTTGAAGTGAGTGAGTGAGTCCTGGCGAGAGCTGAGTAGGCGACCCACCAAACCCTAGGGTACGCCCTAGGGAGAGGTGGGACCGTCACATAAAGAACTCTAGAAGGTGACAAGTGTCACCATTGGAACCAAGGGAGACCTTTGACCAAGTTTTCTTATCATTTATTCTTTCCTTTCTTGCCTTAAAAAAAATAAAACAACCAAAATCAAGAGGAAAGGAGAGAAAGAGAGGGCCGAGAGCTAGGAAAAAAAAAGAGAAGAAAAGCTCAACTTTTTTCCTTCATTTTTGCTTCAAATCTTCCCCAACTTTGGATGATTCCTGGAATCTTGCTTGAGCTTGGAAGAAAGTATTGCTTGGGGGCAACTCTTGGAGGAAACTTGGACTTGTTGCTTGATTGAAATTGCTAGGAGAGGTATTGGCTTGAAACCCTCTTTTTCCTTCAAGTTTCTAGTAGATTTGTAGCTAGAAAAATTGAATCTTTGATGGGTTGTTGATGGGTTTCCTTGAAACCTTGATTTAGGTAGAAGACTTGAGGAAAATTCCTTATATTTTCATGGCAAGCTAGGTAGATGACTTGAGTTTCATTCTTGTGCTTTTATGATGAATGTTTATGGTAGATTTTGGTGTTTTAAAACTTGATTTTGTGGCTTGTGTATATATTTCTTGGAAACCATGAATCTTGGTTGAATTTTGTTGCAAATTTTGGTGGAAAATTCTATTTTGAAAGCTTCTTGATGGCCGAAACGTTTGAGTGCTATTAGCCCTTATTTTCAAGAAAATTTGGAGAAAATCTTGCTCCACAAACTATGTTGGACCTTAAACTTTGATTGTGACTTGGATTTGAACCAAAATCATGACCTTAAGTGGGAAGGTTGAGTCAAGTGTTGCTGAAAATTTTGTTTCGCCAGGAGATTCTAAGCAACCTTGGGAAATCTATTGTATGTTTGGTGTAGAAAAATACAAATTGAGTTCTGCTTGTTCGTTTTGAAACTAGATTCATGAAAATTTCAGAATTTTTCTCAATTCCTATGAATACCTATGATTTTCAAAGTTGATTGAATTTCCACACCTATTCTGTCTTTCTGCTGGACAAAGTAGCAACTTGAGGTTGAAATTTGACTAACTTGTGGGCAGAATCTTATAAATGTGTCTTCTGGGAAATTGTAACCCTTTGAGTCTATTTTCCAAAGTATAAAGTTTATAAATTTTGGACTTAAAAAGCTTGAGATATGATTTTTCAAATAGCATCGCGCAAAACTGGAAAATTCTATTTTCTTAAAGCTGTTCTTGCCTTCATTTCCAACTTCAAGTTGAAATTGTTTAACCATTTTGAGCTTGGTTTTGTGTTTGGTATGGAGATAACTTGGGTGATTTGGGGTGATTTTCTTTTGAGTAATGTGACTTGGCGTAGTGGATCGCATGACACTTTATAAATGTAATTTTAGGACGTGGAAGTGGGATTCTTGCACACAAGGCAAACACTTGAATTGTGCCTTGGTGAGTGTTCCAATGTAGGTTATTTGATTATGCATGACTTGAGAAAATGCTATTATTTGCTTAAGTGCTCTCCTTTGAATGACATGCTGATAAGTGAATGACTGTTGTGATTTTCTTGTCTTATTAATTTGCTGTGACTACATGTTCACATTGCATGAATGCATGATAAATATGCAAGAATGTAGGCCGATGTGTATTTTATTGTATCGACTGAACTGAGGTTAACCCTATGCTGGCACCCTATCCGAGACCCGCCATTTGCGAGGTCAGATCAGCTGGATAGTTTTGGGTTTATAACTTACCAACGTTAAGTGCAAAGCTCAAAATTCTTTGCCGAAAAGCCTTGAGTACAATGTTTAATGTTTAATGTTAAATGAGAGGATTGTTAATTTTTCGGAGGGCATAAGGTGAATATTAAATGAGGGAATTGTTGATCTTTCGGAGGACATAAGGTGGGAGTTCGGAGGTTATAAGGTGGTAAAATGTAGGTGATTGTTTATTGGCAGTTATAAGGTGAATGTTGCTCCCTGTGAGCCCCGTATCCTTTTCATGTTTAAATTATTATTCATCCTTGTATTTACTTGAATGAATGATTGAATGCACGCATGAATGTTATTGTTTATCAAGTATTTTATATTGAAAGATTCTTATTACAATTAATTGCTCCACTACCAGTTTCTAATGTTGAGTATCGATTTATTTGAATCTTTGTTACTTGGAAAAATGTGCTTACATGTTAAATGGTATTATTCTCTTATTTTGCCTGTTTACCCGGAATGCTCACTGGGTGTAAGCTCATCCCACGTTTTGTTTTCCTTAACAGGATTCGGACCGAGAGTGCTCAAGAATACTGTTGGAATGTTTTGGGAGACTTTAAGTTTTATTTTAGTAGAAATGACTGTAGTGTATATATTTTTGGATTGTAGTTAAGATAGACACCGAATGATGAATCTTTTGTACACGAACTTATGTAATAGCTTTTGGATGTATGTAAATGTTATTTTGGGGTGTAATGAACATTATTTTGGTTAGTTTAGAAATTTCAAATAATTCTTGCTATGGATTGTAGTGAGTCCTGATGAGAGTTGGGTAGGCGGTCCGCTGACCCCTCTGGTTCGCCTTTGGGGAAAGTGAAGCTGTCACAAAAATAAATATGGAGCTCCAGTAATCTACTCGAGGTCCATCTGCTCTGCTAGATCGTAGTATGCTTTCTTTCCACTCTATCCTCTCTCTTAATTTCTTTGTGATTCGCTTCTTCTCTGGATTTGCAAAGCTAGGATTTATTACATTTTGCTTTTAGTGATTTGATAGTTACATGTTTTTGACTATTTGAAGGAGTAATTTTCTTGTTTAATTTAGTAAGTAATGCCTCCCAACTTCTCATTTTTTGTCAATTTGTTAGTGGTCCCTCTCATCCCTTTTGTTTAAATTGTTCAATTGCCTAATTTTAGTTCTTAATTTCGAGTTCACTGGTTGTTGAAAGCACTATTCACATACTCATTTTGGCCTTCTTTTGGGATATCCTAAAGCCCTTTTACAGTTAGACTTCATTTGTTTTCTTTGATGATTGTGCTCCTAATGATGTAATCTTTGGTATGTTTTAAGAGTGGTGAGTTTGGTTACTTGTTTCTAGAGTTGCAAGAGTGATGTATTGTTTAAAATGTTAATCATAGTAAGTTCAGTTAAAATGTCTGTACCTAGATTCTTTATTTGGTTGGAGTAGAAGAAATTGCAGAATCTAGTTAGGTGCTCAAATTCTGAACATGTTTGAATGCTCCATAGTTGGATTCTTCTTTTGCTGATTGTATTCAACATGGCCTTTAAAGTTGTAAGAAATAGAGATAATTTAAATTGGTACCAAGAAAGGTCTTTGAATTTGTTTTCATTAGCTAATTTTTGTCACATGGTTCCAATCTGGATTGTCAAAAATTATCACGAATGAGACGTTTGACTAATATATTTGTTCCCAGAAATTCATGTAATTTTTGTTTTGTGTTGCTAAGGGCCATTTTAGCCAGCAAGCAATTTTCTTGCCCACAATGTGAGAATCCTAGTACTAATGCACGTGATAGAATTTATCGTGCCATGCAAGATTTATCAATCTAGAAATATTTGTATCTTACAGTAAACAAAACTATTTTAGTATACCATTATGGATCTTTATCACTTTTTGTGTATTCCATAAGTTATGGACTGGACCAATTATGTGTAGCGCTTGGTTAAAATTGTCAAATAGCTATCAAGAATAAAATCTTCACTTTTACAAGCTAACATTAAAGCTAGAAGTTAGCATGAGTTCTTGGTTTAACATATGTATAGATTTTTCTGATGCATATTTGCCTTTCATTTTTAGTTCTATAATGCAGTGGCCATTGAATCTGTTCTTAAGAACGTGACATTGTGATGTTTATGTTAAAAAATAGAAAAGTACAGATATTTATTGAGGTTATGGTAACTTTGTTTTCTATTGATCAGAGTGCTGCAAAACTTTAATATATTTGAAAACAAGTACATTTTATGCCAATGTACAGGTATTATTTCTAATGCTAGATAAGACCTTTAAAACGGGACAACAAACAGTAACACAAGCTGTTTGGTGCAAGTTGGGCACGATAAAGTTTTGTTCACAAGTTTCCAAGGTCTCGATACAAGAAACTTGAAGATATGGATCTTTGATTTTTTTTTTTTGGGGTAAGATATGGATATTTGGTCGATGACAAATAAGCAAATCTACATTTAAGTTCACAAAATAGAAGTCAGTGGCAATTAGGATCAGAGTGACTTGTACACAGCAAATATAATGTACATAAAATAATCAATCAACAAGAAAGACAAAACAATGTGCATTAATTGACTCACTTTCTGCTTAATGATCCTATGCTGTAGCATCAAATCTTGCACTCTTACTAGCTGTTCAACATTTTTATGTCGACCATAATAAGGTGTCTCTGATTATGCATATGCAGACAATGGTTAATGGTTTGTAAAGTAGTTCTTCAAAGTTTTGAAGTTGTACTAGTGTTTGTTTATTCAATTAGTCCTATTTTTTCCTGTAAAAATTAGTGAATAATGAGAATGAAAAATTGTTTCTAAAGAACAAAGTATAGAGCACCTCCTTCACAAAAAACACCTTCTTGAGACTATGTTTGCTTGAAGTCCAGCTCTTG
The DNA here is from genome assembly GCF_036785885.1 of Coffea arabica. NCBI lineage: Eukaryota > Viridiplantae > Streptophyta > Magnoliopsida > Gentianales > Rubiaceae > Coffea > Coffea arabica. The sequence goes on along the minus strand of NC_092310.1, from coordinate 33,448,279 downwards.
CCTATATGCATGTCAATTTTGGAGTTTTTGATCTGATTGTTCTGTTTTTGCTTATGGTGAGTGCTAATTGAATCGTGGCTGTACTTTCTTGATCAATATAATGCAGAGTTGTCAGTCCAAATTTGCTTTTGTGTTAAATTGCACTTGTACATATGTATTGCCTGGATGGGAAGGTTCTGTAGCAGATTTAGTTAAATTAGATCCATTAATTGTTCCCAAGTGTACGTGAAAATTAGACTTATCGAGTGTTATTTTTTTTAACTATAAATGAGTAATAATTTGTTGTCTAACATTACAGAAAAGTACTTTCTTGTTGATGTGGGTTATGCGAATAGCCCAGGTTTCCAAGCTCTGTATAGAGGAGTTGTGTGACAGCCCCACCTTCCCCTAAGGCGAACCAAAGGGGTTAGCGGACTACCTGCCCAACTCTCGCCAGGACTAACGGGTCAATTTACGTCGATCTAACACGTTCCGGAACACACCAACGCGCGCAAACAAGTCAAAATCACAAATTAAAAAAAACAAAAAAATGAAGCCGCGGATGAACAGTGCCGGACACGTCCGAATCCGGAGTTCAACCAAACATCAATCCAACATATACATACGTTGAAATTCAACATTTACAACCAAATGGCATGCCACAAAAACCATTCATCATGAATATACATGTTCGGTTTGCCAATCAAAAGAAAATGAACCCGATACACATTAGGGTTTCATTCAAAGAGCTATTCAAAAGGTACATTTACATGAGCTCAACTTGACAACCATCTAACACAATCTTTTCCAAAAGTGGTCATTTTCCTGTAAGGAAAACAAATGGAACGGAATGAGCTTAAGCCCAGTGAGTTACTACCACATAAGCAACAAAGAGCATATCATATAACCTTTCATTTCAAGTACACAAATAAGGAATATAATAAGTTGGTAAAAGGATACGAACGGCTCTCAAGAGCCCATTTCCACGCTTACATTCTTGATCCAACCTCATTGACCCTCCGTCAATGTTAAAAGTACCAAACCGTAGACCTCACTTCACTTCCATTCCTTCCACCCAACATACCCCAACCGGGCCCGCACTCCAAACAATAGCTTTTGGTGATACTTGAGTACACGTGAACCAAGGGTCTCATTACCACAAGATTCCCATTTCAGTCCCCGTAGCTAGTCAATTTTCACGACCAAACCCACACTGGCTCGATTCAATCGACTACCAACGGGGTCGAGCTCAGTAACATAGTAGGGCCGTTGGATACTCATCCAACCGACACCCAAACAGTTTCCCATGAATAGAATTCAATATCTCATATAGCAAGTGCAACGGTAAACAGTGAAACAGTCATTAATAGGATAAAAAGGAGGAGGGCGGTCAAGTACACCCTCACCTTAAGCATTTCCAATAGCCAAACAAGCCTTCAAGGCATCACAATCACATATTAGCAAAGCCACATTATAAACATTCAAGTGAGTAGTATACTCACCAATCAAGTAAGTGATGTTTCATACACCGTGGTCAAAAGTGCGTCGTGAACCACCGTCACGCCCTAGAACACGCAAACAAATACAATGAGACTCGATAACGAGTCATAAAACAATGCCAATCACCACCCCAATAGGGTTTTATAAACATATACAAGCATCATAGGCAACAAGAACTTTTTGGTAATGTAACTAGCTTAGCCCCTAAAAAAAACAGTTTTGTCCTTATTTTGCGGTAATGGCACCAATTTCACTACGATTATTGAATGAGGGTGTAAGACCCACCGTTTCGAAGCTAAGAAACAGGGCTACAACAATGTAGAAGGTCACTCAGTCCAATTCCTAGCACAACTAGGTCAAATATGCAAAATACCAAACCAGAACCTTAATTGCAGGTTTACAAATTACACTATGCTGTAATTAGTACAACTCAGTCTGTACAGGTCCAAATTCAGAAATTCCAAAGGCATATGGTAGCTAAGACATCAAGCTACATTTCATCAGAAGAGCTCAACAACCAAATCCAAAGCCATTCCAGTCAAAACCCCCAATTACAGACGCAGTTCTGCCATCCTGATGAACCCAGAACAGCAATAGTAATTTCGACATTTCTCACTCTACACTACTCAAAATGACCTGAAATTTTACAGGCACCTCAAACACATCAATACCTACAACTTTAATGTTTTAAGAAAAGGCCAATTCGGCCTCTAACCATATGATACAAAACCGGACAGAATTGGGGATATAAAACCCTAGCTTTCTCAAATTCCTTCCAAATCCAAAATTGGTTGCAATTACCAATCATTTACACCTACTAGAGTCATTAAACATCATTTCCAACCATCATGGACAGCCACAACATCATGATCAAATGAAACCAGAAAAATCACCATTAAATTGAAAACTTCATCAAATCATCCAAAAACAAGAAATAACCCACAAATTTCAACACTTTAGCCACTACTAAGCATAACTTAAGCTTCATTAAGTGTAAGAGGGAATTCACACACCACTCACCTAGTAAACAAGAGAGGGAGAGTTGTAGGACACCTTAGCTTCTCCAAAAACTTCACCAAATCACTTACTAGCACCAACTAGAGGGATTTTATGGAGTAGAAACAAATTTAGATGGTTGAGTTATTGGATTGGAGCAAGAAGAAAACAAGAAGTTGAAGAGGTTTTCTTCCTTTCTCCCTTAAGGTTGGCCGGCCACAATGGTGAAAGAAAAGAGTGAATTTTGGTTAATTTTTGAGATATTTAACCAATTAGTCAAAAGGTCAAAAAGGTGAATAGTTGTCACCAAGTCTCTACCTCTCACAAGGTGACACTTGTCACTTCCATAAATGCATGCCAATCCTTTTGTTTCCTCTCACATCAATCACATCTCAACCTCTACTTATCTCTTAACACCCGATAAATTTCACACAGTATCCGAAACTTAACCTAATTGGCCGAATTTTTCCCAACTTTTCGCACTAGTGGGTCTCACGTCCATTATATATTCTTAATTTTTCAAAAACTCTCTAATGCTAGAAAAAACATCTAAAAACTATAATTACTCCTAAAATTCACCAGGAAAATATTCCTAAGCCAGAAAACGCAGAAAACATGCTATTAAAGGGGTTAAACCCTAGGAAAATTATTAGGGGATTTACGGGTTCTCACAAGTTGGATATCATGTTAGTGAGTGGTCTACTAGTGGGAACAAGCCTAAAAAATTTAAAGAGTTATTCAACCTTCGACATTCAATTGCTCGAAATGTGATTGAAAGGACATTTGGTTTGTTCAAGAAGTGATGGGCCATTTTAAGAGATGGATCTTTTTTTGATGTCAAGACTCATGTCATGATAATTAATGCATGTGGTATCCTTCATAAATCTTATTCGAGTAGAGCAACCAAATGATCCTTACTTGGATGAAGTTGATGCTAAGTTGTGAAGAGTACAACATGAGGTTGATGATGAAGATGAAATGGAAGGTGAAGATGAGGAAGCATGGAAGATCAAGGTCTTAATAATGACGGTGGCATAAATGCTATTAATGTTTGTTGACTATCAAATTAGATAAGGCCATCATGGAAATTGAAGTTTGATAGGAATTTATTTAGATTTAATTTAATATTTGAACGGCCATTGACTGAAGAATATTAGCTACATATAATTGTGTTTTTCTTTCTCTTTTCTATTTTGCTTAAATCATTTTCTTTGCATAGTCATCTATTGGAATTTCTTGTAAGATGCAAAATTCAAACATTTATAATAGCTACAAACTATGACTTCCCCCCTCCCCCCAATTAATAGAGTAGGCTTTTGGTTTTCTAAAATTTAAAGTTCTTAACTTGAAAAAAAGTATCATGGTTTTAACTTGATAAATATTAACTACTTTTTAAGTCAGAATATATAATTAGTTTTTTATTAATATAATTTAATTAATAAAAAGGAAAAAAGCAAAACATATTTTTTTTTTCCAGAAAAGGAACTAATTGGTTTTTTTTCTTTAAAGCTTTAGTAACAATTAGTTAAATGCAAGAAAAAAATTTATTAAAGGCACTAATTGATTTTTCCTTAAAGCTTTAGTAACAATTAGCTAAATGTTAAAAAAATTATTAAATACAAAAAAGAAAAAAAATTTATGTAAGCAAATGTTAGATGGAAAGAATTCTAATTCTTAATGAATTCTTCTCTTATCCAAACAAAGATTTTGGGATTCCAAATGAATTCTATATCAATTTGATGCATTTTTCAAACAAAAGAATTCTAATTTATAGAATTTTAATTCTTTTCAATTCCAATCATGTAGAACCAAGCGCACCCTTAGACAAATTGAAGAGGACAAATGAGGTGCAAAAGTGAAATACTACAAAATCACAAGCCTATTCTATAAGTTTCCTAAAATTTGAGGTGGGACAACCACCAACCCTTACGGACATGTGGCTTTGCCACTTTACATGTTTCTCAACTTGCTAGTGTTTGATGTTACTACATGTAGAATTTGTTGCAAAAGTCAAAAAAAAAAGCAATGGTAAAAATAACCAAGTAAAAATCTGTATATGTGCTTTCTTACCAGATGGCATTAAAATACTAATAGGGATGACAATTGGGGCAGGTTCTCGTGGAGGGCTAATGGAGCGGGGGTGTGTCATCCCTCGCCCTGCTACCTATTAAAAACAATTAATATGTATATAATATTTAATTTAATTAGTTACAAACTTATAATAATGATATTATTAGTTATATGTATTATATAATGCATATTAGTATATGTAATACAATTGATAATATCAATTATACTAATAATTCTACATGTCTACTAATAGAAATTATTAATTAGTTATACTAAATTTTTAAATACATTTATACTAAATTCTTAATTGGGTTAAATACCAAAAACCCCCCTGTGGTTTGACTAATGTTCACTTTACCTCCCTATGATTTGGAAACCTACAATTTAACTCCCTGTCGTTTCAACTAAAGTGAAAGTCTAATGAAAAACATCTACAATAACGGTATTTCTGTCAGACTTTCACTTTAGGTGAAACGACAGGGAGTTAAATTATAGGTTTCCAAACTATAGGGAGGTAAAGTGTACATTTGGCAAATCACAGGGGGGTTTTTGGTATTTTACCCATTCTCAAATGCACGAAACATTATTCCAAGGGTTTGACTTATAGAGGGGCAATTTTGACATTTTCCTTTTAGATGTTAGTTTAGATGTTTTCTGTCAGACTTTTACTTTAGTTCAAACGATAGGGAATCAAATTATAGGTTTCCAAACCTTAGGGAGGTAAAGTGAATATTAGTCAAATCACAGGGGAGTTTTTGGTATTTAACCATTCTTAATTACACTTAACACAATAGCACTTTTTCTCAAAAAAAAAAAAAACACAATAATGACTTAATGATTGTATTTGTATCAAAAGTGAAAGTTTGACAACTTTAGTTGTATTTATTTCATCATATTGGATTGCATTCGAATAGGTTTTATTTTATTGTTTTCATGGGTTTTAATTATGAAATTATAATGGATAATAACTTGGTGATATATTGATATTTTAGTACTTGATTATTTGTTAAAATTTGACTATAATGAAATTATATGACAAATTTTAATAACCCTGCAGGTGCCCCCATAGGGGGAGCCTGTGACGGCCCCACCTTCCCCTAAGCTGAACCAAAGGGTTCGGCGAACCGCCTACCCAACTCTCGCAAAGACTACGGATCCGAAACATACATAAACCCTGCAAAACGTGCAAAAGAACTACGAGAAAATAAACCGTTGGACATTGCATTAGCCAAACTAAATGGTGCACTAGAATTTCGATTACACATGCCAACGAAAAACAAGAACAACTGGTGACACATCAGAATCCGGCCGGATTGTCGGCCGGATTCAAGGCAGTGAACCAAAATGAAACTTTCCAATTTCCCCTGATAATCAGGACAAGTATCCGGCCGGATGCTCTTTAAACCTTTCCCGCCAGAATTTTCCTTACCTTGTTCAAGCTCCATACTCACCCGGCCATCTAATGAATCCAAGACAAGTTCACCCAAAGCCATAAAACATACCATCTCAATCAAGTACAAATAGTATACAAGGTTAAACACTTATATACATACATTGAAAACTTTACAAATCAAAATGTGATACTCGATTAAAATACAATTAGGGTTTGCTAATATGGAAAAGCTTAATCAAAAGATTAGCTATAGCTAGCTTTACTCTTTTCTTCAAAATCACGATTCCAAAATTGTTGAACCCTGTAAGGAAAACAAAGAGAACGAGAAGGGAGTGAGCTTACGCTCAATGAGGTACCAAAAGTGTGAGAACCCTCACTTTAAAATATAATTTCCCTAAAATACATGCCTTGTCCTAAGATTTAAACCACTCATTACACGCCCTAGCATTTTCATTTTTCATGTGTTACAACAATTCCCTTGTATTGACCCTCACTTTAAAACACAATTTTCCCAAATTATTTGCCTTATCCTAGGATTTAATCATATATTATATGCTCTTACATTATATTCTCTAGGTGTTACAATAATTTTCATGCATTACACTTCATTCCTTTTTACTTGAAGTAAAACATTTTTTCTTGAGTTGATTTTAATTAATGCACCACTTGCATTTGTCCAAGTTTTCTTTTATTAGTGGTAGAGACTTTATGTGAGAGATTAGGTGTGTTAAGCAAGTATTGGTACAATTGGAAAGGTTAATATACCATTAGTCAAAGATTAATAAAGGATTGGACCAAGATGGAGCCAAGTGGCAAAACCCTAGCCATGGATTTTGTTTGACCATAAGTTAGAAGATTATTTAAGCTAGCTTTAGCCATTTTTTCCTCCCTCATAGCCGACTTTCTTGAAGCTTGGAGAAGAAGGGAAAAACTCCATTTTTACCTTGCACTTAACCCTAGTAAATCTTGAGAGAAAAATCAAAGAGAAAGATCTTGAGTTAGGGTGAAACTTTCCTCCAACCCTAAGTGCTTGATTGAAGCTTGAAGCTTCACTTTGGTGGATTGATTTGGTGGTTTAAGCTCACTACAAGAGAGGTATATGTTCTTTAAATCTTGATTTTATGATGATAGATCATGCACTTGATGTGTTAATGGCAAAATACAAGTTGTTTGGTTGAGATTTGAGGTTGATCTCTTGAATTAAACAAGTAGTAGTTAAGCTTCTTAGTATGCACACCAAGTGTTTGATGAAATGTTTGGATCTTGTTCATGTTTGTTTATGAGGTATTATTATGTTTTAAACCTCTTTTGAGTTAGATTTACCACTTGGTATGTTATTTTAGGAGAAATCATGCAAGAATGAAGGTTGAACAAATATTGGAAGTTGTGGGCTGTTTGTTCTTTTCTTGGCTGGCCGATTCTTGAAGGAGGGGTTTTCCCTCGATTTTGTTGTTCATTTATGCCCTAATCAAGCCTAATAAACTAGGTTAACTATTGGTTAAGCCTATGAGTGAGTTGGAATGGAATTGAAGCGAGTCAAGTGGTGATTTTGAACCATTAGTAGACTGCTTTGAATTCTTGTAATTATGAGACTGTTGTGGTTGTCTTAAATCATGTTTGTGTATTGCATTGTGAACTCCATTGATCCTAGGTGACTTGAATCCTTGTATATGATCACTTGAGGAGTGATTTGGGTAAATTTGGATCAAAACAAACGAAGATAGCATCTAGAACTAGAGTAGTTTGGAATGCGGTCAATGCTGATCCAGGGTTGGAAAAACAGCCACATTATCTGAGTTACTGTTGTCAATAGGGGATGAACCACAGTGTGAGTTTGGTACTGTTGGAAAGCCCTGCGAGTCTAGTTTCCAACGCCACCGACGGTACCTAATTCCCACTTTTCTACAGTGAGTTATGACCGTTTTCCTAAGACTGCCAGGGCAAGACTGTTCAACCGAGAAGAAACTCTTAAGCTTGAATGAAACTTTTCTTTTGCCGAACTTGCATGCACTTATTAAACTTGTTTTCTCATGAACTTTTACCATAGTTTGGACCTTATTTGTATGATGGATTAAGTAGCTTAGACTACTCACTTGGTCTCTTAATGAGCCTAACTTAGTAAGGCATGAACCTAATGGTTAATAATTTTCACTCGTTGCCCTAGGGGTGAGAAACGAAGGTGGTTGTAACTGAGAAACTTGATGTTGACTACTGCTTTGCTTGACAGGTGAGTGTTCCACTACCTGCTACCTGCTTATGTGAAATATCTGAATACTTGATTTACGACTATTTGAGCCAAACCCTGATTTGATAAAAATAGAGGCAAGTGTGTACTTTATTGCACTCGTCCTCCCTCACTTCCACTGAGGCTCTGTATACTGCTATTGTGAAATGTGAATTCTCTATATGTGACTGTACTTGAGTTGTTTGGGTGATATCCCATCAACTACTACTACTGTTTGGGTACCCAACCTCATAGGTGAGTCGGTTCTATCGACCCAGCAAGGGCTTGATCGAGAAGGCCGATAAACATTGAGGACTGTTTACTGTACACTGGAAATCGGTATACTCGAGTATTACCAAACTACTATTTTTGGAGTTTGGGCCCGGTAGGGGGTTGATTGGTGGACGGAGATTGGTGAAAGTGGTGTTCTACGGACCTTATATAGTGTGCATACAAGTGTTGACGGAGTGTCAATAGGAGACAATTATGATCAAGCTCAAGTGGATCTTTGGCTTTTGAAAGCCACCCGTATCCTTGAATTGAACTGTGATTATATTGTTATTCTACTGTACGGTGTTTATTTGTTTATTTTGTGACCTCATGTGGCTATGTGTTTATTTGCTTTATTTGGAACCTCACTGGGTTTTAGCTCACCCCATTCCCTTTGTTTTCCTTAACAGATCGGGAAGGGACTTAATCAAGAGCTTTCTTAGCTTTATTTTGCTTGTACTTGTGTTTTGAGGTTGTAACTTTTGTTTAAGCAGACTGGTAAGTTTGTATCCGTAAGTTCGACTCTTGTTATGTAAGTTGACTTTTGGCTATATGTATACTAAGCTTTTGGAGAATTGGTGAAGTGATTATGTTTTATTTAGGGTCATACTTCCTTGCATGGAAGATGTTTCGTCCGCCTCATTTGAGTTATTAGTACTTTGATCGACTGAATCCCGACGAGAGTTAAGCAGGCAATCCACTGATACCCTAGGGTTCGCCTTAGGGAGAGGTGGGGCTGTCACAAAAAGTACAAGTAGTCAAGAATCATGGCATTTCACTTTTAAGGCACATATACACATCGTATAAGGAAATGAACAAACGCCTCAGATAGAATGGATACAGGTGGCTCTCAGGAGCCAAATTCCCGTTGCAATATTTGATCCCAACTCATTGACTCTCCGCCAACATTCGAAGAAACAAACATGACCGTAGACCCCATTTACGCCAAATTCCGTCCACCAAACATACCCCTTACCGGGCCCGAACATCTCAATAGAAACAGAAGTGATAATACTCGAGTATACCGGAAGTCTAGAGTCTCCAATATCCAAAGATTTCCCAGAATCAGACTACCGTGGGTCGTTATCTAATCAACCAAGCCCTTTGCCGGACTCGAGTAATTAGCCACAGGATTTGAGCTCAGAGGTCACAGAAGGGTCGTTGGATACAAGCCTCCAAACGACATCAGAACAGACACAGATACAAATAATAGATTCAAATTCACACAGGCAAGAGAACGAGTGTGATAAATTACACCCTCATCTCATTCAGAATGAACAGTATTCATAGTCATTCAAGTCACAGATTTCACAGATTTTAAGTACAAATAAACCAGTTATGTGACGGCCCCAAAAGAATGAGTTTGAGAACTCGAAAATTTTTATATATTTTCTAGACATTATTTTGTTTCCTTGTCTATAATTTTATACCTTTCTTCAATATATTAATTTCCTATACATTTTTTATAAGGGAATATAGTTTTCAAATCATTTTCTTGATACAAGTTAGTCCACGTTAAGTTTGAAGTGTATTATAGACGTGGGACCCGCTAGTGCGGTAAATGCGATATATTTTTGACAACTTGTTGGAGTTTCGTATTAAGTGATATTATTTTACAAGTTGCTAAGAGATAATTAGAGGTTACTTAGATGGTTAATCTTGGAGAGACAAAGGGATAAGAATAAACTTAAGAAGGGCCAAGTGTCGCGATCTGATTGGAAGTTGACTTGCCTAACTTTTATTTAACTTTTCTAAACTCCAACTTTGACCAACATTTTCTCATTTCTTTACCCCTCTTGGCTGAGACATGTAGAGAGAAAAGAGAGGAAAAATCTTCATCTTGTTACTTCAATTCTTGTCCAAATCTTGAGTTTCAACCAACCAAATCACAAACTACACCATACAAGTGATCATTAGGGAAGGTTAAAGGTGTTGGTGGAGTTGTTTTGGAGGAGGAAAGATTAAGCTCCTACCTTTCTTGTGATTTTAAGCTATTTTGCCAAGAACATCCTCTTTACTTCAATTCATTGCTTATTAGTGGTTTTTAGTTATTTTAGATGTTGTTTTGTGGAGGATTAGCACTTGAATACATGAACTCCAGCTTGGATGATAACCTGCCATGCTTCTGCCCGGTTCTATTTCACCTTATTAGAGGCCAAATTAGGCTTAGAACAAAACATGAAAGTTGTATAGAATGATGTTTTATAGTTGCCTGAAAAATTTCAGCTCAATCGGAGCAATGTAGCCTATGAAAAGACCAAATTACCCCTGCTGCCCTGTTTCTGTCCGAAAATGATAATCAGCCTCTGTAAGTGGTTAGTTTGACCAGGAATATTACCAAATTGGTTGTTGATGTCTTTTTAAGAATTATAGCCTTGTATCTTAGCTTTCAAATGGCTTTAGAATTACCTGAATTTGAGTTCTGTGTGTTGAGATATGAGTGAATGAATCAGGACTGCTAGTTGAATTTCACAGTGAATTTCGAACTGGAAAATCTGGAGTTGTTTTGGTAAATTTGATCTAGTTAGGGTGAGAACTGGACTTAGTAGTCTTCATAAAAGTTATAGCTCTCTGTCTTAGCTTCGAAACGGTGTACATTACATTCCAATCCGATAAGGGTAGCTTCACTTATGGATATTGTGTCAAAAGGTGTTAAATGGAACTTTTATACGTTAACTGCGATCGTTGCGGAAAAGTTACACTTGAGGGAATAAATTCCGGTTTCTAGGGTTTAATTGGGGGTTTTTCTAATGGTGGCTCTTAAGCTTCTAATTAGCTTTTATTGAGGGATATCGTGGCTTAATTGGATATATTTTATTGCTTATTAACCGTATGTGTGATTGGTAATATATTGATAGGTTGGAAATGAAGTATTTATGGGGAAATGCTGTCCGAATTTTGAGAATGTATGATTGCTTTGAGTTTGTGATTTAGGGCTTGGACTCGGGCAAGGTAATGATATATGATGGATGGTTTCTGAGCCGTGGAGGTGAGTGACCCTAAACTATTTCCAAAGTTACTTTTGAACGTTTTCTTGCATTATTTACTCGATTTCATATCATGAGTGTTTGCATGTGGTCCATGACATGTTTTGGCTCAAATGAGTGCTTGAAATTCGTGTGCTGGACACCAACGTCTCCACCACTTCAATGAGTTCATGACATTATCTGGAGCACCAACGTTGCTCCCTCTTACTGTTAAACGTTAAAGGATCTATTTGAGTGTTGGGTGTTTAAGTGCAATGATTTCACTGGCTCACGAGAGCAATAAACGGATATTTGATTACTGAATCATGATATCATTGAAATGCATTATTGGGAAATATATTTGACTACTGATTTTTCTGGTTACTCACTGAGCTTTTAGCTCACCCCAAAACTATTTTATTCCCCTCCACAGGGCTCGTGGCGAAGGAAGAGCTTGTATTACGTTATTTGTGTAGCTGGATGGCATATATCTTGTACCGTTTGGATTTGGAATCATTTTATGTATAGTTGGGAATTCTTTCCACTTCGCTTATGACATGTAATTATTGGAGAATTTGATGTATATATGAGACTTATATTGTAATCTATTTGAAGACTGTAGTGAACGACTGAGTCCCGGCGAGAGCTGTGCAGGCTGTCCACCGAACCCTTTGGTTCGTCTTAGGGGGAGGTGGGGCTGTCACAAGTTAAGCAACAAATCAGGGGAGTGGTATACTCACCAGTTCAAGAAAAGATAACTTCAAAAGTTTCCTTCCAAAGGATGGCTTTGGTCACCGTCACGTCCTAATAACAACCAAAGTAAAACAATTATGGTTTCCCCTATCCACAAACCTAGGAAAACGGAATGTACAAATGAGACTCGACTACAAGTTGTGTGCCTAGTCAAGTTAACTACTAGGGCCAAGAAATAACAATGTGGCTTTGGAGCAAAAAGGTAGCGGTTGGTCTTAAAACATGAACAACCCTAAAGCCTTTCGCTCAAGTTGCGAGTACATCCAACTAGCCCTGGAGTGAAAATTTAGGCAGCACGTCCTTTGTATTAACCTAATTTTCAGCCATTTATGGCTTCATTATTTTTCTCAATTCAGCCCTAAAATCACACACAAATAATCTTACCACAATAGCCTTTCACTAGGCTCACAAAACAATGCTAGCAATGTGATCGGAACTAATGTTCAAGACAAATAACAAGATAACAGGTTTGACGTCTCCTAGTATTTTGGTCACAACCAAAGCTACGCTTATCGGATTGGGGTACACTTTATGCCGTTCCGAAGCTAAGACAAATAAATACATTTCTTGTGAAGACATCAACATCCAATTCGTGCATTTTAAATATCAAAATGTGACATCTCAGAGGAAAACAGAAAACTGTCCGCAAGACAGTACATTTGGCAGTCAAAGGTATTTTTGTCATTTCACATGCTACAGTGCTCTGATTGAGCTGAAATTTTGCAGGCAGCTAGTCAACACTGTTTCCTACAACTTTCGTGTTTTAACATAATCCTGATTCAGCTTCTAACATGGACTAATTAAGCAGGGCAGTTTGCTCTCTAAAGCTGGAAATCAACCACACAAGCTGGAATTTTTATAAGCAACCAAAACCAACATATAAAAGCTTCAATTTTACACATAACCAGGCTATCATTCCATAGCCAATCATAAAGCATCATATGAGGGCAGAAAATTCACTACTAAAACTGAAAATTTCCATATCACCACCTTTCCATATGGAATGTGGCATAAAACTACCAAAATCTCAACCATAAACTCCTAGTTTGCATATATTTGAAGTAGAGGAGAGTTTATTGCCATAAATACCTTGAACCTTATGCAAAGAGGCTACCAACACCTTTACGTTCCCAAATCACTCCACAAAAACCCTTAAACTTCCTTAGAGATACACTTTTATGGAGTATTTTTCAAAGGGTTTGGCTAGAACTCAAGATTGAAGCTTGAAATTTAGGTGGAAGATGAAGCTATCTTTCTCGCTTTTTCTCACCTTCATGGCCGGCCAACAAGGTAAAGAAAATAAAAGAATTTTGGTCAAATTCTAGTTTTAGTAAAGGTAGGAAAGACTTGGTCAAGTCCAACATCCAATGGTTTTGCGACATTTGGCCTTTCTAGAGTTTTCTCTAATCCTTTGCCTTCCAATGGTTAATTTATCTAACTAACCTCTAATTATCTCCTAGCACCTTGTAAAACAATATTCCTTTACAACATTTCACCTAGTCATCAAAATTTTATCGCATTTACCGCACTAGCGGGTTTCACGTCCACAATACATTCCAAACTTGACATGAATTAGTTTATATGAGGAAAATGATTTAAACACTATACCCACTTATAAAAATCTCTGAAAAATTTATATAATAAAGTAAGGTAAAGAAAATGCATTTAAAGACATAAAATGAATATAACCTAGTTTTCCGGGTTCTCACAGAGCCGGGGATTGGGGGGGTGGGGCGGGGGCGAGAGAAATTAGTTGGCAGCAAGGTGGGGGCGAGAGAGGGGTCCCCCACCCCAACCTTGCCCCGTTGCCATTCCTAAATACTAATAATATGGATATATCTTATGAGACATGAAATGAACAAATACGTTAAGAATTTAGTAGTTAATTGAAATCACAGCCCAAGCCATGAACTTCACCATAAACCGTACCATAACCATAGCTAACAACAAAAGCAATCTATATGTGATCTCTGACTGCAAAGTCATTATTTAAAAAGATATTTTTTTGTTTCTATAGACTTCAGTAATTTTATAGCATATATGTGAGGACCAAAAAATTTTGTCATTTTATCCCTTTTAACACCATTGCTTTTTATTCATTTGGTTACTTATTTATTTGTTTGTAGATTTGACAATGATTTTAGTCTTAATGATTTATTAATTTTTATGTGTGAGAGTTAGTGAGGTTAAATGCGACTTTATTTGTGGGATGTGAAAGGAAACTTTGGAATTAAAATGGAGTTTAGTGCAGTAAGGAAGAATTGATATATTTTGGAACTAGAAGTTGCTAGATGGTGAATGTGTCACCATAAGAACCAAACTTTCTTCTCTAAGACTTTTGACCAAGCTTTCTTACCATTTTTCTTCCACTTTCTTGTCTTCAAACATAACAAACAAACACAAGAGAAAGAAAGAGAGAGAGGGCGAGGAGGAAAAAGGGGAAGAAACTTTCATCCAACCTAGCTTTAATCTTGCTTGGATTTTGAGGGAAAAGGAAGGAGATAACCTAGGATTTCTGTGAGAACCCGAAAGTTTTCTTATTTTTATCTTATTTTACTGACTTATTTAAATATTTATTCACCCGTTTTCTCTGAATAATTTATTTCAGCCATTTTAAATCCATTTACATGGAACAATGCCTTACTTATATTTTTAAAACGTCCCGTTAGTAAATTTAATTTTCAAAAGCTCGTTTAGTAAGAAATAGTTAATACATATTTTTCGAGGTAATATTTGAATCGAGAGTGCAATAATCCTGGAGAATTAAGAATGAGTAATAGTGCACTAAGAAAAGTTAATTGATGGATTAGAGGTGAGTGAGTTAAAAATTTAAGCTTATACCGCGAGTGCGTTGAAAGTTTCCCGAAAGTCGCGTCTGTACAAACTAATTGGAGATTTGAGGAATTAATACTTGTGAGAACTCATGTTTTTATTTCTAAAATAGTTATTTGTTTATAATTATTTGCCCTAGTACTAGTTAATTATATTATCATTACATGAATTTCTTTTAAATTTCGCTTTATCGCATGCGAATTAGGAGTTCTCATATTTCACGTCAAAATAGTTAAATGGAGATTTAAGAAACTTACACTAGACTACTAAGAGTAAATAATTATAATATTAAAGGACTTACATAGGAGGTTTAGTGCACAAGTGAAACAAACCCGAGAGAAATCGGTGATACGAAACCCGCGCGTGACCACTAGTGACAGTTGACTTTTTGCACATAACTTAAAAGTAGCTTTCCTTCATTCTTTCTCCCCAAGTTTCACTACACAACCACTCCCTCACCATCTCTCATTTTTGGTCAGCCAAGGGTAAAAGGGGGAAAGAAAATTTCATTCTTTGGCTCCAAGTTTGCTAGCTAATCATTATTCAACCTTTCCTCACAAGCTAAAGACACCAAAAACCCTTCTCTTTCTCTCATCTTGGCCAGCCAAAACAGCAAGGAAAAGAAGAAAGAAAGCTCCAATTCATCTTGTCCAATTCTTGCTCCAAAAACCCTTCTCTTTCTCTCATCTTGGCCAGCCAAAACAGCAAGGAAAAGAAGAAAGAAAGCTCCAATTCACCTTGTCCAATTCTTGCTCCAAATCACCTCTAACTTTGCATCCAACTTACAAACCACTTGGGAATTCACTTAAGCTATAAGAAAGACTTCATCTTGGCAGTTTTCTTATTGGAGCTTTTGGTGCAAAAAATTTCTGGTTTCTCTTAAAGCTAGGAGGTAACCATCCAACATCATCCAATCTTTCATTCTTGGCTTTAATGGGTTTTATCCTTAGCTTTGAAGCTTGTAGCTTCATTATTGTTGTTATTACTTGGATTGGATTGGTTGAAGTGGGTTCTATGAATTCCCACCTTGGTTGTATGGGCTGATGTGATGATATAATGCTTGGTTTTAGTTTTTTAAGTATTGTTTAAGATGATTATGGATAGAGAATCGAAGGAAAGATCGAAGGAAATTGCGTAGGAATGATGGCCGAATCTGTCCCGTTTTTACCGTGCCTTTATTTCGAATTTTTGATGCTCAAATGACTGTGAAACGGATGTATATATGGTAAATATGGTGTGTAGAAAGTTTCTACCAAAAATCATTTGAATTGGTTGAGTAAAACTTGAAATTTCGAAATGTAAAGAAATCTGGAAATGTGTTCAGACAGCTTGAATAGTGTTTTTTTGAATGAACATATCTCTTTGTACAGACATCAAAATTGAGTGCCGTTTGTGGCATTTGAAACTAGACATTTGTAGCTTTCCAACAGTATAAAATTCACTTTCTAGTTCAAAATGAGTGAGCCATAGTGAGTCGGCAAATTTGCTGCTTTGTTCTACTAGCCTATCCGAGAGAAAGGTAGAAACTGCATTTTGTGGCTCTATTTTCTCTCACTTATGAATTGATTTTGAAAACAATTTGTTCTGATGAAATGTAACCTTATGATTTTAGTTTTTAACACCACCAACCATTTTCAATTCCAAGTTGTATTGAGTAAAATATAGTTCAATTTCCAAACTGCGACAAAGCTGGAAAACCCTTTCTTTTGCTGGCCGACTGGTTTAGTTGTTTGTGAAATGTTTTATTTTAAAATTTTGATGTCAACCAACTATCAATTTCTTATGAAATGTTTCTTGGACTTTGTTTTCACAAATGAACTAAAATGGGACTGATTTCATGGTGCAAAGTTTTTGAAAAGGGAAAGGAAAGCAAGAAGACAGATTTGACTTGGAAATTTCTTGAACTTTGGTAGTTTTGCTAACTACTTTCCCATACGAATTTTTACATGAAATTTGATAGAGGAATAGCCCTCATATGAGAGTTTAAATGTACCAAATTTTGTGTTATTCTAAGACCATTTCGATACTCAAATGATGTGCCAAAGTTGTTCTTCAAATCTGGAAAATTTACCGAACAATCTTCAAATTTTGGCCAACTTTGACCTGCTATATCTTGACACTCAAAACTCCGAATTTAATTCTGTTTATTGTGTTTGAAACCTTGATTGAAATTATTATTGCGTTGCAAATTTCAGGAGCTAGTTCACTTTCTGTGAATTTTGCCAAATTTCCAAAGTTTGCCGAAAAGCAAGGCCGAATCTGTCTTATAGGCTCAAATCAGCCACTTTAAGCTGAAATTTGAATATTTTCCGTATAGAATCTTGGAAAAGTGACTTCTAGGAACTTTTATTATTTTGAACCAAGATTCCAACGGTACTAAGTTCTCCAATTTTGGACCTACTGAGTATAAGATCTGATTTTTCTAAATTTGGTGCATGTCGCACCCCATTTTTTAAATAAAACAATAAATGCGTTTATGAATCTTTGATTAATTTTGGAAAAAAATGAATTTTTAATTAAAATGAATAAAGAAATGAATTTTTTTGATTAATTTTTTATTTGAAAAATGAGTTTTTGATTTTTGATAAAGTAATTAAAGAAAAAATGGGCTAATAGGACTTAAAAGTGCGACGGTTTGGGCCCCAAAAAATAATAGTTTAAAAAGGATTTTTAAATGAAAAAATCGAAGCCGCCACTTGATATTGAGTTAAGGCGTACCAAATTACCTAAAATGAATTTTTTAATGAAGAAGTAAAAAATCCCTTTTTAAACGACTCCAAATCCTCGAAAATCAGAGAAAAAATGTTCGGGAATCACATTTGAAAAAAGTGAAGAAAATAAATCCAATGTACCCTTTCTACCAAGTCAAGGCTAGTTGCGTGATTTAGTAAAAAAATTTCTTATTTTAACATAAACATTTATCACATCTGAACGTACTATATGAATGCAAACCCTAGACCTAACGTATAGGGATTAACATGTCTCTTCGAAGTTATTTGATGCAAATCGCATTAATTGCATTGCCCAAAGTAAACTTTTGAAGAAGTCATGAATTGTGCAAAAATATGAGACTCAAAGAAAAGTAAAAAAAAAAAAGAAAAATAAAAATAATTATATACGAATAGATGATCTAAAGGAATGCATCATAACGGGGTGCAGGGATCTAATGTTCGTGACTTCAATTTTCCCTTTAATAGAGGGAATACAAGCATGCTAAGGTTAGTAAAGCCAAATTCGTCCATATCCCATTTTTAAGAGATATTTCCTAATTTAATCAAGCAAATGTACTAACATACCTCTAATTTTTCTTATATGAAATGCAAGTCTAATGTCATGTCTCACACATAGGGTTATATGGAAGGAAATATGGGATAAGGGATATTTCCTAATCTAATCAAGCAAATGTACTAACATACCTCTAATTTTTCTTATATGAAATGCAAGTCTAATGTCATGTCTCACACATAGGGTTATTGTGACAGCCCCACCTTCCCCTAAGGCGAACCAAAGGGGTTAGCGGACTGCCTGCCCAGCTCTCGCCAGGACTAACGGTACGGTTTACATCAATCTAAAACGTTCTAGAACATAACATCGCGCGCATACGAGTCAAAACACAAAATAAAATAAAACGAAAACCGAAGCCGAAATTTATCTAAACCATAGCCAAGCATATATGTACTACGGAAATCAACATTTACAACCATAATGGCATGCCAAAACTATTCATTAAGGAGTACACATTCGATTTGCCTATCAAAAGGAAATGAACCCGTTATACATTAGGGTTTCACTTCAAGAGCTATACAAAAGACATTTACAAGCTCAGTATGGCAATTGACTATCCAGTCCATTTTCAAAAGCAATTATATCCCTGTAAGGAAAACAAATAACACGGAATGAGCCAAAGCCCAGTGGTATACCACCCAATAAGCAATCAAAGTCATATAAGAATGAACCTTCATTTAAAGTGCACAAATAAGCAATGAAGCAAAACGGTAAAAGGATACGGTCGGCTCTCAAGAGCCCATTTCCACGCTTGCAATCTTGAACCAACCTCATTGACTCTCCGTCAATGTTAAAATACCAAACCGTAGACAACTCTTTACTTCCATTCCTTCCACCCAACATACCCCAACCGGGCCCGCACTCCATTCAGTAATATTTTGGTAATACTCGAGTTTACCGGAACCAAGGGTCTCATTACCACAAGATTCCCCAGTACAGTCCCCGTGGCATGATAATTTTCACGACCAAGCCCTCGCCGGCTCGATCCAATTAACTACCATACGGGGTTGAGCTCATAAATGCAGTAAAGCCATTGGATACTCGTCCAACGACACCAAATCAGTTTCCATGAATGGAATGCAGTATTTCATATATCCAGTGCAGTATTTCAGTAAAACAATCAATAGCCACGAATAAAGTCATGAGGGGTGAGGGCGATCAAGTACACCCTCACCTCAATCATTTCCAATAACCAAATAAGCCTTCAAGGCATCAAATACACATAGCACAAAGCCACATTATAGCAAGTAAGTGAGTAGTATACTCACCAAGTAAGAAAATGGTGTTTCATACACCGCGGTCACCAAGACGTCGTGAGCTACCGTCACGCCCTAGAATCACGCAACAAATGCAATGAGACTCGATAACGAGTCATAAACAACACCAATTCACAACCCGAATAGGGTTTCATATGCATAAATGAGCATAATAGCAAACCAGAAATTAGAAAATGGCCTTAGTCTTGGCCCCAAATAGAAAACTGTTTTACACTCATTATGCGGTAATGGTACAACTCTCACTACAAATATCGGTTGGGGGTGTAAGACCCACCGTTTCGAAGCTATGGAACAGGGCTACAATAATGTAGAAGACCACTCAACCCAGTTCCTAGCTTAACTAGGTCGAAAATGCCAAATACTAACCCAGAATTCCTAAAACAGGTTCGCAAAACACAAAAAACTGTAATCAGTATATCTCAGTCCTTACAAGTCCAAATGCCGAAATTCCAAAGGCATATGTTAGCTAAGACACTCAGCTACATTTCATCAGAAGACACCAACTCCAAAATCCAAACCAATTCCAGTCAAAATGGCCAATTACTATCGCAGTTTTCGCATTCTGCTCAAAGCAGAACAGCTACAGTAATTTCGTCATAACTCATTCTACATTAATCCAAATGACCTGAAATTTTGCAGGCACATCAACCTCATCAATACCTACAACTTTCATGTTTTGAGTAAAGTCAAATTCGGCCTCTAACACAGTGATCTAAAACCGGACAGAATTGGGGCTTCAAGAACCCTAACTTTCCAATTTTCCATCCAAATCCAAAATTAGTTGCATTTAACCACATTTGACATCCACTAGAGCCATTTCCAACCATTACAATTCATCATACAAGCCCCCAACATCAAGATCATATTAAACCAGAAAAATTCCCAATAAAATAAAAACTTCACCATAACAAGCCAAATCAAGAAATAAATCACATTTTCACACACTCATGCCACTTCTAAGCATCATATGACCATTATTAGAGGTAGTAGGGTGTTCAAGCAACACTTACCAAGAAATCAAGAGAAAGAGGGATATTGGACACCTTTGATCTTCAAACAAAGTTCACCAATACACTTACTAACACTAGAAGCAAAGTTTTTATGGAGTAGAAACAACTCTAGGCTTTGGTTTGTGGTAGATTGGACCAAGTAGAAGCTTGCAATTTGATGAACTTTCTTCCTTGTGGAGCTTGGGATGGCCGGCTATGGTGGAGAGAAAATGAAGGGATTTTAATGAATTTTTGAAGATATTTACTAATTGGGTCAAAAGTCAAAAATTTGTCAAAAGGTGAATAGTGTTTCTTAAGTCATGCCCAATGAGAAAGTGACATGTGGCATCTCATTAAATGCAATCTTATCATTCTTTTCTCTCTCACATCAATCACTTCACACACACTACTTATCTCTTAACACCCGATAAATTTATAACAGTATCCGAAACTTAACCTTATTGGCCGAATTTTTTCGAACTTTTCGCACTAGTGGGTCCCACGTCCATTATTTATCCTTAATTTTCTAAAAACTCGCCAATGCTAGAAAAATCATCTTAAAACTATAATTGCTCATAAAATCCTCTCAGAAAATATTTCTAAGCCAGAAAATGCAAAATTATGCAATTAAAGGGGAATAAACCCTAGGAAAATAATTAGGGTTTTACGGGCTATCACACTCTTCCCCCCTTAAAAGAATTTCGTCCTCGAAATTTCTCACCTTAATTCCCGAAAAGGTTTGGGTATTTCTTTCGCATTTCCTCTTCCATTTCCCAAGTAGCTTCCTCCACTCCGTGGTTTCTCCATAGCACTTTCACTAGCGGAATCTTCTTGTTTCTGAGCTCTTTGACTTTTCGATCGAGTACTTGAACCGGTTTCTCTTCATAGGCCAGTGATTCATCTACTTCGATATCCTCCGGTTGTAAAACATGAGATGGGTCAGGATGGTACTTCTTTAGCATTGACACGTGAAATACATCATGGATCCGAGATAGACTGGATGGCAGTTCCAATCGATACGCGACCGCTCCAACCCTCTGAAGGATCTTGTAGGGTCCGACGTACCGTGGTTGAAGCTTCTTTCCTTTTCCCGTTGTAAGACTTCGTAAGGGTGTGATCTTCAGAAATACTTGATCTCCAACTTCAAATTCCAAATCCTTCCTTCGGTTATCCGCGTAGCTCTTTTGGCGACTCTGGGCGGTTTGAAGCCGTTGCCTTATCAACTTGACCTTCTCGTGAGCCTCTTCCATCCATGGAATAGTTGTCGGGTCCAGTGCCTTCTTTTCACCAACTTCGTCCCAGTAAATCGGTGAGCGACACTTGCGTCCGTAAAGAGCTTCGTACGGAGCCATTTGAATTGACGAATGGAAGCTATTGTTGTACGCGAACTCTACCAAGGTCATGTGCTGACCCCAACTGCCTCCAAAGTCCAGAACGCACGTTCGTAGCATGTCCTCAAGAGTTTGAATCGTCCGTTCCGACTGGCCATCCGTCTGAGGGTGATAAGTAGTGCTCAAATTGAGTTTCGTCCCCAGGGTTTCTTGAAATTTCTGCCAAAATCGTGATACGAACCGTGGATCCCGATCGGAGACGATGCTCACAGGCACGCCGTGTAGTCTTACTACTTCGTCCATGTACAGTCGGGCCAACTGATCCATTGAGTACTTCATGTTCACCGGCAAGAAATGGGCCGATTTGGTTAATCGATCAACGATCACCCAAACGGCATCGTGTCCCCTTTGCGTCCTTGGTAAACCTGAAACGAAGTCCATAGTGATGTTTTCCCATTTCCACTCGGGTATCTCCAAGGGTTGTAACAAACCCGATGGTTTTTGATGCTCCGCCTTCACTTGCTGGCAAATGAGACATTTCTGCACGTATTGAGCTATTTCCCTCTTCATATTATCCCACCAATAGGTCCCTTTCAGGTCTTGATACATCTTGCTGCTACCCGGATGGATTGTATACTTGGATCGATGAGCTTCCTCTAGAATTTCCGCTTTCAAAGACTCGTCCTTTGGTACTACAATTCGGTTCCGATACTTCAGAAGACCCTCAGGACTTAAATTGAAGTCCGTAGTTTCGCCCTTCTCCAATTTCTCTCTCCACTTCCGAACCATCACATCCTCGCCTTGCGCCTTTTTTATACGTTCCAGTAGAGTGGATGTCACCCTTACATTGCTAAATATTACCTTATGGCTCCCAAGACAGGGTTTCCACTCGCACACGGATTCTAGCAAATCCCATTCCTTGATCATTAGCCCTGCCACTTGCACTTTACGACTCAAGGCATCCGCTACTACATTTGCCTTTCCCGGATGGTAGTTAATTGTACAATCGTAGTCCTCCAGAAATTCCATCCATCGTCGTTGTCTCATATTTAATTCTTTCTGGGAGAAAAGATATCTAAGACTCTTGTGATCCGAAAACACTTCGAAGCTCACCCCATATAGGTAATGCCTCCACTTTTTCAGTGCAAACACAACTGCGGCTAATTCCAGATCATGAGTCGGATAGTTCTGCTCGTGAAGCTTCAATTTCCTAGAGGCAAAAGCAATCACATTCCGGTTCTGCATCAAAACACATCCCAATCCCTCTCGCGACGCGTCCGCATATACTGCAAACCCGTCCACTCCATTTGGCAAGACCAATACTGGAGCCATGGTCAATCTTTTCTTTAATTCCTGAAAACTCGTTTCGCAACGGCCGTTCCAGATAAACTGGCCATGCTTCTTTGTCAAGTCAGTTAAAGGTCCTGCTAGTTTAGAAAAATCCTTAATAAACCTTCGGTAGTATCCAGCTAGCCCTAGAAAGCTGCGAATCTCAGTGGGGGTTTCTGGCCTCTTCCAATTTGTCACGGCCTCAACCTTCGCCGGGTCCACCGAAATACCTTCGTGGGAGATCACGTGCCCTAGAAACGCTACTTTCTCCAACCAGAACTCGCATTTACTAAACTTGGCATACAGTTGATGTTCCCGTAACGTCTGCAGTACCACTCTCAAATGTTCCTCATGCTCCTCACGTGACTTAGAGTAGACCAAAATGTCGTCAATGAACACCACGACAAACCGGTCTAGATAGGGTTTAAAAACCCTATGCATTAGGTCCATGAAGGCGGCGGGAGCATTAGTCAATCCAAAGGGCATAACGGCGAACTCGTAATGCCCGTATCTCGAGTTGAAGGCAGTTTTCGGAATGTCCTCCTTCTTTATCAATAACTGATAGTATCCCTGTCGGAGGTCCAACTTCGAGAAGACCACTGCTCCTTGCAGCTGGTCAAACAACTCGTCAATGTGAGGCAGTGGATACTTGTTCTTGATCGTCACGTTGTTCAGCCCCCTATAGTCAACACACATCCTCAACGTTCCATCCTTTTTCTTCACGAATAGAACCGGAGCTCCCCAAGGAGACTCACTCTCGTGGATGAACCCCCGCTCCAAAAGGTCTTGCAATTGCAACTTAAGCTCCTTTAGTTCTGCGGGTGCCATTCGGTAAGGGGTTTTGGAGATAGGTGCGGTTCCAGGTAAAAGATCTATTCGGAATTCTATCTCCCTTTCCGGAGGTAAGGCCACTAACTCATCAGGAAACACATCCGGAAATTCCCTCACTACGGCCACGTCTTCCACTTTTAACTTATCCGTAGGGGTGTTAATTAAGAAGGCCAAAAATCCTTGCGCCCCTTTACTTATCAGTTTTCTAGCTCGAATGCCCGAAATGAGAGCAGATGAGGCTAACCTACCCCTTATATCTAACCTTAAGGTTGCCTCGCCAGGAATGCGAAATTCAACTATTTTCGTTTTACAGTCCAGTTGGGCGTTATATTTAGCTAACCAGTCCATACCCAAAATCACGTCGTACCCCTTAATGGATAAACTAATCAAGTCCCCTAAAAACCTCCTTTCACCTATCCATACGTCGCAATCCCTATAAACCATACTAGTCACCAAACGTTGGTTCCCCGTAGGTGTACTAACCTCTAAGTCATATGGTAAACTAGCAGGTTTTATATCGATGCCACACATGAAATCAGGGTTAACATACGAATGAGTGGCACCAGGATCAATTAAAACTTTGGCAAAGCGGTGGAAAATAGGGATCGTACCTTCCACCACCTCGGAAGACTCTGGGATCTGGTGAGGCTCTAAGGAATATACCCTAGCCGGAACTTTTGGTTTGGATCCGTCTCCCTTGGCCGATCCAGTATTGGTTCTCGACGGTAGTTGGCTCCCCTTTTCGTCTTGTTTCAGGACCGGACATGTAGCCAGCTGATGGTCCGCACTTCCACACCGCAGACATTTCCCCAGTTTCCTCCAGCAATTGTCCTCGGTGTGGTTTGTCTTTCCGCAGTGCCCACAGGGTCCACGAGGTGCCGAAGCCGAGCCACTCTGGATGTTTCCCCTTTGCCCTCGCCCAGGTTGGCCGCCCCTGAACGGAGTCCCTCTGCCTGGTCCAGAATGACGACCACCTCCAGTTCCTCGTCCAAACTTGGAGGGAGTGCTCTTCTCACCTTGTCCAGACGTACTCCCAGGAAATCCACGCTTCTTAGCCTGGAAGTTTCGGACCTGAAGCCGTGCACTCTCAACGCGTTGGGCTTTTTCCATAGCCTCGCTAAACGTGGTAATTTGAGCCGCCGCGAGATCCTTCTGGATCTCAACGTTCAAGCCCTGAATGAAGCGCCTCACTCGTCTTTGCTCAGTCATGATTAATTCAGGCGCAAATTTGGACAGGCGGGTAAACTGGCTCTCGTACTCCGCCACCGTCTGAGCCCCTTGCCGGAGCCGGATAAACTCGTCTTCCTTCCTCTCCTGGACTAGAGGAGGGAAAAACTTGGCATTAAACTCTCGTATAAAGTTCACCCATGTCCTCGGTGTCTGCTCTCGCTCCCATTTCTGCCTAATTACGTTCCACCAGGAACGGGCAGCTCCTTCCAGTTGAAACACGGCAAAAGTGACCTGCCGTTCGTCCGGGTAGTGTAAAGCCGCGAATATATCAACCATCTTCTCCAGCCATTTCTCGGCGACGTCAGGGTCGGGTCCCCCAATAAACTTTGGTGGGGAAAACTTTTGAAAACGCTCAAGAGCTCTATCCTCGCTCTCAACGTGGTTACCAGGATTTCCGGGGTTAGGGTTTGGGTTTTGGCCCTGTTGTTGCACTACTTGTGCAAGTAGGTTGGTCATTTGCTGCATAGCAGCAGCTATTTGAACGTTGGGGTCTATCTGGGGTTCAGGATTTGGTCCAGTAGAAGCTTCCCCCGTTTCCCTAACTGGTGTGGGTTGCCTAATACCGCGCCCACGTCCCCGACCACTTCGCGTTCCTTCCATAAGATATACTTGGTCTAGGCAAGATTACTAAACCAAAGCAGTAACAAAGCATATAAGTAGCAAATAAACTTTCACTTAGCACATAACGATGCATTTCAAACAAGATCAAAAGCACACATATATACAAGCCAAACATATATACAAGCAGTCAGTCAGGTACGGCCAAAGCACGTACGTACACAAAAGATCCACCTGAGGATAGGCCTATCAAAAGAGATTTACACATAGCTAAGTCTACATCCAAAACGGTTAGCTAAGGCACTATCCCTATCCCTATATACACACAAGAGCCACCACTAGCCAAAAGAAGCCTCTAAGATCAAGGCCTAATCAGTCGCCGGGGTCTGAGACCCAGGCGATGGGGTAGACTCCTCCCCAGCCTCGGCCCCAGCATACGAGGCCTCGTCACTAGACTCCTCGAGTCCGTCGTCGCATAGGTTAAGGATCGCCTCAGCACGACCCCTGACCTTACGAGCTCGCTTAGTCTCGCGCTCGCGTGCATCTCTCAACTGATCACATAGATCATCAACTCTTTCCTCGACCTCTTGCACGTCATATTCTAGCTCTTTAATACGCGAGGCTTGCTTCTCATTGGTCGCCTTAGCCTGAGTCACCTCAGCTTCCAACGCAGCAACCACAGCTTCAAGCTTAGTATTTTCCTTAGCAAACTCCTCGCGTTCCTTTGCCACCGACAAAACTAGTGTATTTGGGTAGGCAAAGTTGCTACGACACCCACACTGTCGAACGCGGCTGGCCGGGCTCCAACGGACCACGGCCCCCTTCTGCCTAAGTTGATACTTAATCGGCGGCAACGTGCTATGAGGACGATCTCCTGCCGGACGGTCACTCGGGTCACCACTGGCATCCATCCTATAGCAAAGGAATAAACAACATGAATAACCTTAAAAACCATAATCAATAAAACCCTCAAGTCGAGCACTTCTATTACACCCAGGCCAATTCAAACCTAGGCTCTGATACCACCTGTGACAGCCCTACCTTCCCCTAAGGCGAACCAAAGGGGTTAGCGGACTGCCTGCCCAGCTCTCGCCAGGACTAACGGTACGGTTTACATCAATCTAAAACGTTCCAGAACATAACATCGCGCGCATACGAGTCAAAACACAAAATAAAATAAAACGAAAACCGAAGCCGAAATTTATCTAAACCATAGCCAAGCATATATGTACTACGGAAATCAACATTTACAACCATAATGGCATGCCAAAACTATTCATTAAGGAGTACACATTCGATTTGCCTATCAAAAGGAAATGAACCCGTTATACATTAGGGTTTCACTTCAAGAGCTATACAAAAGACATTTACAAGCTCAGTATGGCAATTGACTATCCAGTCCATTTTCAAAAGCAATTATATCCCTGTAAGGAAAACAAATAACACGGAATGAGCCAAAGCCCAGTGGTATACCACCCAATAAGCAATCAAAGTCATATAAGAATGAACCTTCATTTAAAGTGCACAAATAAGCAATGAAGCAAAACGGTAAAAGGATACGGTCGGCTCTCAAGAGCCCATTTCCACGCTTGCAATCTTGAACCAACCTCATTGACTCTCCGTCAATGTTAAAATACCAAACCGTAGACAACTCTTTACTTCCATTCCTTCCACCCAACATACCCCAACCGGGCCCGCACTCCATTCAGTAATATTTTGGTAATACTCGAGTTTACCGGAACCAAGGGTCTCATTACCACAAGATTCCCCAGTACAGTCCCCGTGGCATGATAATTTTCACGACCAAGCCCTCGCCGGCTCGATCCAATTAACTACCATACGGGGTTGAGCTCATAAATGCAGTAAAGCCATTGGATACTCGTCCAACGACACCAAATCAGTTTCCATGAATGGAATGCAGTATTTCATATATCCAGTGCAGTATTTCAGTAAAACAATCAATAGCCACGAATAAAGTCATGAGGGGTGAGGGCGATCAAGTACACCCTCACCTCAATCATTTCCAATAACCAAATAAGCCTTCAAGGCATCAAATACACATAGCACAAAGCCACATTATAGCAAGTAAGTGAGTAGTATACTCACCAAGTAAGAAAATGGTGTTTCATACACCGCGGTCACCAAGACGTCGTGAGCTACCGTCACGCCCTAGAATCACGCAACAAATGCAATGAGACTCGATAACGAGTCATAAACAACACCAATTCACAACCCGAATAGGGTTTCATATGCATAAATGAGCATAATAGCAAACCAGAAATTAGAAAATGGCCTTAGTCTTGGCCCCAAATAGAAAACTGTTTTACACTCATTATGCGGTAATGGTACAACTCTCACTACAAATATCGGTTGGGGGTGTAAGACCCACCGTTTCGAAGCTATGGAACAGGGCTACAATAATGTAGAAGACCACTCAACCCAGTTCCTAGCTTAACTAGGTCGAAAATGCCAAATACTAACCCAGAATTCCTAAAACAGGTTCGCAAAACACAAAAAACTGTAATCAGTATATCTCAGTCCTTACAAGTCCAAATGCCGAAATTCCAAAGGCATATGTTAGCTAAGACACTCAGCTACATTTCATCAGAAGACACCAACTCCAAAATCCAAACCAATTCCAGTCAAAATGGCCAATTACTATCGCAGTTTTCGCATTCTGCTCAAAGCAGAACAGCTACAGTAATTTCGTCATAACTCATTCTACATTAATCCAAATGACCTGAAATTTTGCAGGCACATCAACCTCATCAATACCTACAACTTTCATGTTTTGAGTAAAGTCAAATTCGGCCTCTAACACAGTGATCTAAAACCGGACAGAATTGGGGCTTCAAGAACCCTAACTTTCCAATTTTCCATCCAAATCCAAAATTAGTTGCATTTAACCACATTTGACATCCACTAGAGCCATTTCCAACCATTACAATTCATCATACAAGCCCCCAACATCAAGATCATATTAAACCAGAAAAATTCCCAATAAAATAAAAACTTCACCATAACAAGCCAAATCAAGAAATAAATCACATTTTCACACACTCATGCCACTTCTAAGCATCATATGACCATTATTAGAGGTAGTAGGGTGTTCAAGCAACACTTACCAAGAAATCAAGAGAAAGAGGGATATTGGACACCTTTGATCTTCAAACAAAGTTCACCAATACACTTACTAACACTAGAAGCAAAGTTTTTATGGAGTAGAAACAACTCTAGGCTTTGGTTTGTGGTAGATTGGACCAAGTAGAAGCTTGCAATTTGATGAACTTTCTTCCTTGTGGAGCTTGGGATGGCCGGCTATGGTGGAGAGAAAATGAAGGGATTTTAATGAATTTTTGAAGATATTTACTAATTGGGTCAAAAGTCAAAAATTTGTCAAAAGGTGAATAGTGTTTCTTAAGTCATGCCCAATGAGAAAGTGACATGTGGCATCTCATTAAATGCAATCTTATCATTCTTTTCTCTCTCACATCAATCACTTCACACACACTACTTATCTCTTAACACCCGATAAATTTATAACAGTATCCGAAACTTAACCTTATTGGCCGAATTTTTCCGAACTTTTCGCACTAGTGGGTCTCACGTCCATTATTTATCCTTAATTTTCTAAAAACTCGCCAATGCTAGAAAAATCATCTTAAAACTATAATTGCTCATAAAATCCTCTCAGAAAATATTTCTAAGCCAGAAAATGCAAAATTATGCAATTAAAGGGGAATAAACCCTAGGAAAATAATTAGGGTTTTACGGGCTCTCACAGTTATATGGAAGGAAATATGGGATAAGGGGTGTATATAGGGAAAATATGGGATAAGGGATGTGTATACAAGGAAAATGTCATGCAAAAATGATAAAAACCCTAAAAAGTAGCAAATATGCATGAAAGTGTAGTGATTGTCATACAAACATGTTCTACGCGTGGATGGTCCCTAAGAGTCTAGCGTTGGACTAACCCACATCTATGAGTCCTCACTAGCGTTGGACTAGTGCAAAATCGGAGCAAAGGGCCACAACTAGCGTTGGATTAGTGTGGACTCGAGAAAGGGGCCACAACTTGCATTGGACTAGTGTGGTAACGTCACATATTTATTATAATCAAATAAATCATGTAAAACATAATAAAGCAAATAAACACATAAATCATATAAAACACATAACACATAAGCATGATATCTAAATGCAAGATCCTAAGAAAACGAGTAACACGTAACACGCAAGCATGCAAGACACACAAGGCAAATAAAGCAAATAAAACCCTAACTATTACATTTGGGGGCCCTAACTACAATCTAAAAAGGGGTAAAGAAAAATAAAACCATAACCTAACTATTAAAATTTTGCATTTAATTGCCTTCCGAATAATATAAAATAAATATACAAAAGCAAAACAATTAAATTGCCTAAATAAATAAATGAAATAAAAACATTTAATAGGCATGCAATTACACACAAAAGTCACATGCATAGGAGCACATAGGATCAAATAAAGGATAGATTATATCTCCCTTGAATTGGCGGTCTAAGGAAGCGGAAAATTTCTTATTTACTCTCCAAAAATAAATAAAAAGGTCAAGACATTACTTTAATTAGCAAATAATCATAAAAGATGAAAATAAACAGGAAATTGAATCAATCGAATCATTTAAATGAATATAAACAACCTACATTTAAGAAATTAAGACAATCAAGGACTTAATTGCAAAAATTAATAAAGTATTGGGGGTTAAATTATAAATATCACAAAGATCTGAGGTTAAAATTAAAAAAAAATAAAGTTTAGGGACCTATTTGCAATTCAATTAAGGACCTAATTGAAAGAAGTTACAAGTTTTCAGGGCTTTAATGTAATTATTTACGAAAAGTTGAAGGGTTTAAACAAGATTTCTAAAAAATGTTCAAGCAACTCAGTCGAATACTTCAGCTTCTTTGCTGACTTCTGAGTTTTCACCTAAACATCTCAAGTTATCCGAAGATTTATGCCATAACAGAGAGCAAACCAACTCTAAGCACTAGATGTCAAAAAAGGGAAGAACAATCAGACCTTGACATACAAGATACGGAAAAACAGCCAAAACACACAAAATAGAAGGAAAAGGCAGCAGAAAAAAAATCGCAATTGCCTGTGTCATGCATACAAAAAATTTTCAGATTTGTTTTCTTGGGTTCAAGCTTTCGCGAAGACCATTTATCAAACAAGTCAGGGCCCTTAACAAAATCCAATTAATCCTTCAATCCATGCAGTAGCAACCCCAAAATCTACAGCATCCCAATCAAATTGCTCATACACAACAAAAATTATACACTTCACATGGAGGCCGAGACACCAGAAAGGGATAAAATTACTGATTTCAGTCGGACATTTCATCGAACAGCAAATGGGCATTACAATTTTACCAGATTTTTGCTCAAATTGAAGTTATAACTAGCCCCAAAAATTATCAGAAACCAAGTCATTCAGCTCAATCAACGTATGCAGCATGTGTATTCAAAAAAATGAGGCCAATTGACAGGAAAATTGCACCAAATGAAATCACGGAAAACCCATTTCAAAAACTGGACAAGAACTGAAAGTTTTAGAGAGAAAAGAAACTTACAGTGCTCTTGTTCGGTGAAGATTCGCAGGTAGTAATGGAAAAATCCCAGAACTGGCAACAAGTTTCAATCCCTCTGCCAAGTCTCTTATTTTCCTTTCCTTCTTGCCCGAATTTCTTCCTCAATTTTTCCTTACTTGCTTTGTTTTTCTTCAATTGTTTCCTTCACTTTGCCGAAGCCTTTCTCCTCTGGCTTACTCTCTGGTTCTCCCTTTCTCGTTTTGATTACCCCTGAAGAATTCCCTCAATTTCCCCAGATTTTCCTTCTTTTCTTGTTCTCCTCTTCCTCTATTTTTTTTCACTCTGTTTCTTTTGCTCTCTCTGGTTCTTTTCTTGCCCAGCCGAAGCCTCCCTCTTCACTTTGTTCCCCCTATTTTTCCCTCTGCCAAGGACAAAGCTCTCTGTTCTTCTTTTTTTTTTTCTTTTTGTTTCCTTTGTTTTTTTTTTTTTACTTTTTTTCGTTCCTTCCCTTCTTCTCTCCTCCGCCCACCTTTTTCTTCTTTTTTTTTGTTCCTTTTTCCTTTTAGCCGAAGCCTTTCTTTGTTTTTCTTTCTTTTTTTTCCCTCCCCAAATTTCCTTAGGCCCCCATGTGTCTTAACACCTCACCTCCTAGGTGTCGTATTGTCCAAGAAACAAAGGGGCACTTGTCCCTATTGCATGTGCCCCATTTGCTCGATTGCATGTGTGCCACTTGGCCCTATTGCATTGTGCCATATGTTATTTTGTATTTTGTATTTTTCTTTTCAATGCTAATATCCAATGTCATTTTATATATAAAAACTGAGTTTGAATAAAAAGATAAAAAATTGAATCTTTATTAAGAATTTCCTTTTTTCGAAATTTAGTGTAAATTTTTTTAAAAGAAAATGATGAATCTTAATGTACCAAAAACAAACGCCAATTACTATTTTGCAACCTTAAATAAATTAAAATAAAAATAGTAAAAACGAAAACAAGAATAAATAAAAATAAAAATTGAATTAAATAAACACATAAAGCCAACATTAAATTAAATAAGTAAATAAAGCTAAAATTAAATTGAATAAATAAATTTAAAAATAAAATTAAAAAATTAAAATTTTGGTGTCTACAGCGCGCAAATCTGAAATTTGCCGATTTCTTAGAAAATGATATTTTGGGAACTTGACTTCTTATCTTGATATTGACATAGCATTTTGAACCCGATTTCATGAAGGATATGAATTTCCTTAGTAATTTTAAAATCCTTACTTTTGAATCTTGACTTTCAATATAGTGAATCTCTTATAAAGACATTGACTTGAACTTTAAAGCAAGTGCGCATTCTTCTTTGTTTGATAAGGAATTTGTGAATGTGTAAGAGTGATTGTTGGTTGTTTTTCTTCAGGCGATCAAGAAAGTCTCGAAAAGAATCCTGAAGCGGATCGTTAAAGACTTTTTCACTCACTTTTGTTTTGACTTGGCGAGTGTCAAGTGCATATTATGTGGTTAAGTAAGTGAATTGTTTTGTATCAATTATGTGAATTTGGAATTTTTAAATTGAGTGTGTACTTTATTGCACTCGTTCTCTTTCAAATGAAAATTATATTCGAATTTGGCTATGTGCATTGTACTTGAAACCGTCAATTGGAGCGTTGTCTCATCGACTCATATTCGTATGGTTATGATTCGTATTCGTGATTCGTATTTGGAATCGTCGAATGGAGGGCTACTCATCGACTTATATTCGTATTCGTATTGGGGGAACGCCCAAACTCATAGGCTAACCTTGCAACTCGAACCGGCATGGGTTTGGTCGGGAAGCTTGGTGAACCATGAGATATTCGTAAATCTTGATCTATTTGAGAGATCTCGCTTGGCATACTCGAGTAGTATCGCTTTTTAAATGATGAGCGGGCCCGGAACAGGGGGTGTAACGGTGAACAGTGTGAGAACCCATAATTTTCTTATTTTCTAGGTTTTATTCTCTTTAATGGCATGTTTTCTGCATTTTCTTTATTAGGAAATTTTTTCTGATAATTTTTATGAGTAAATATCATTTGTAGATGATTTTTCTAGTATCGGTTAGTTTTTGAGAAATTAAGAGCGTATACCGGACGTGGGACCCGCTAGTGCGAAAAGTTCGGAAAAATTCGGCCAACTAGGTTAAGTTTTGGATACTGGGTTTAAATTATCGGGTGCGAAGAGATAATTAGAGGTTACCAAGTGGATTGGTGTGAGAGGAAACAAAGTAATATGCATGCATTAAATAGGGTGACAAGTGTCACCATATGATTAAATCTTGCATTTTGACTACTATTCACCTTTTTACCATTTACTAAATAAACCCAAAAATTGACCAAAAACTCTTCATTTCTAAGCTTCTTGTGGCCGGCCACTTCAAACAAAAAGAAAGGGAAAAGCTCTCCAAATTCTTGCTCCAATCTTGCTCAAATTCAACAAACCAACCGTTTAATCTAGCTTTTACTCCATAAAAACCCTAAAGTGAGTGGTTGTGAGGTGATTAGTGAAGTTGTTTGGAAGCTTAAGGTGCTAAATGGTCTCTTTTCTTTGGTTCTAAGGTGAGTAGTGAAGGAACCCCTCTCCTCTATCTAATGATGTTTAATTAATGACTTGTGGTAGCCTAAGAGATGATATTAGGTGTTATTTCATGATTTTGGTTGAGATTGATGACATTTTCTATTTATTCCTGAATTTTCTGATTTAATATGATTCATATGTTGTGGCCATGGATGATGATTGGAAATGATCTGGAATGAAGCCTTAGTGTGTCAATTGTAGTTATTTGCGGAAAATTTCCGCATTGAACGGAAATTTCGGAAGTTAGGGTTTCGATTACCCCCTTTCTGCCTGACACTGTTCATCATAGTTAGAGATCTAATTAGCCTTGGGTTAAAACATAAAAGTTGTAGGGAATGATATTTTAGAGATTCCTACAAAATTTCAGGCCAATCGGAGTAGTGTAGCTTATGAAAAGACCGAAATACCCCTGCTGCCCTGTTTCTACCCGAACTTGATAATTGCTTTTGTAATTGGTTAATTTGGTTCGGAATACTTCTGATTTGCATGTTGACGTCTCCTTAATAAATGTAGCCTATGTCTTGGCTTTCAGATGGCTTTGGAATCACTTGATTTGGACTTAGGTAGCCTGAATTACGGTTCGTTAACCAGAATACGGTTTGTTTACCTGTTTTTGCGGTTCTGGTTTAGTATATTGAATTTTTGACCTGGTTACACTAGAAACTGGACTGAGTGGCCTTCTTCAACATTGTAGCCCTATCTCTTAGCTTCGAAACGGTGTGTATTGTAGCTCCATCCGATAATCGTAGTGCCAATGGTGCCAAAACCGCAAAATGACGTCAAAACTGTCTTTTGGTTTAGGGCATAAACTTCATTTCCAGACCATTGTCCTAGCTTGAATTTGTACTTGTACCACTTGGAGCCTATTGAACGGCTATTGCAATGAGGTTATTTTTGTGTGTGACTTTGGGATTGGTTGAGGAAAACAATGAAGCCATAAATGGCTGGAAAATAGGTAAATACAGAGGGTATGCTGCTCAAAATTTTAGGCTACGCGATTCTTTCAAGTTGAGTTGATCTTGGTAAAAATGATGGGTTTTGGAGTTGTTTGTAACCCTAGGACCAACTGTTATCTTTTTGCTCAAAAGTCATAGTTTATTCTTTTGTACTAGTACTTAACCTGGAAAGACGTACGACATGTAGTTGAGCCTCACTTGTACATTCCATTTACTCGATTTTGGATGTGAAACCTTCAATTGTTTTACTTTGATGATTTTAGGGTTTCTTGGCGATTAAAGCCAGTCTGAAGTGAAAACTTTTGAAGTATCCGTACTTAAATTTGTGAGTGTACCATTCCCCTTACTTGTTGTTTAACTCGGTTTCTGTACATGTAATCTGTGATATGAACGACTGAACTATCTGTTTATTTTGTTTGAGACGAGGGTGTACTTTATCACACTCGTTCTCTGTCTATTCATATGCCAATTTTGGTGCGAATCTGAATCTGTCATCTGCATCTGTTATCTATATCTGTATCTGTATCTGTATCTGTTCGGACGTCGTTTGGAAACTTGTATCCAACGACCTTTCTGTGACCTCTGAACTCAACACCTGTGGCTTAGTTACTCGAATCGGGCCGGCAAGGGCCTGGTCGATTAGATAACGAACCACGGTAGTCTGTTTTGGGATCTTGGGTATTGAGACCCTTGATTCTGGTATACTCGAGTATTACCATTTCTGAACTAATTGGAGTTCGGGCCCGGTAGGGGTATGTGAGGTGGAAGGAATCAGAGAAAGTGGAGTCTACGGTATTGGTTACTCCTTTAGCGTTGACGGAGTGTCAACTATTATTTCGATCAAACTTCGGTGAAACAAATGGGAATTTGGCTCCTGAGAGCTACCCGTATCCTTTCTATCTATGGTGTTTGTTCATTTCTTTATTTGATTCGCATATGTGACTAATTGAATATGAAGACCACGTTTCTTACTTGCTATTATTTTGGTACCTCATTGAGCGTAAGCTCACCCCTTCCCGTTATCTTTGTTTTCTTTACAGGGGACAAACTTTGAAACCACGACTTTGGAAGAAAAGGGGTCGAGCTAATGTATATGTTATTATGTTAAGCTCCTTTGTAACCGAAACCCTAATTGTATTTTGTGTAGCATGAATACTTCGGCTTGTATTTTGGTTCACTTGTTCAAGACTCCGATGTAAAAAAAAGTATAAGTGTTTAACCGACGCTTTGTACTTCCGTATGGTTTGGTAAGCTCTGTTGTAACTGTTGGTGGCCTGAAATTGTTCGTTTTCTTAGATCCTTTCGCGCGTACTATATTGGGTTTGTGTGAATTGACTCCGTAGTCCTGGCGAGAGCTAGGCAGGCGGTCCGCTGAACCCTTTGGTTCGCCTTAGGGTGAGGTGGGGCTGTCACAAACGGGATTCGTGAAGTAAGTGATGTTCTATGGACTAAAAATACCTACCTGGATGATGGAGTGTCATCACGCGGACGTATATGATCGAGACTTGGCAAAGCAAGTGGAACCTAACTCCTGAGTGCTCCCATATCCTTATCAAATGTGTTTTGTGTTATTTTATGAATTACTTGAATGGTATAGTTTTATTTCTCGTATGAGTTTATTGCTACTTGAATTACGTGCTTGCATGATTTTCTTGGCCTCGCGAGCATTCGCTCACCCCATTAGATTTGTTTTTCTTAACAGGACTGGATGGGAAGATTTTTGAAAAAAAGCCGACTAGATTACTCTTTTGAATAGTACCTTGGTTGTAATTATTTAGTCGACTTATAATGGTTGTATTATTGGGATTTGATGTATCTTTTGAGAACTCATGATGTAAGATTTGAACGTTTACCTAAGGAAGCGACTTTGATGCAGTTCGACTTTTATTATTGGTTGTTTACTTTTAAGTTTGAACTAGAATTGTATCGAGTCTTGGCGAGAGTTAGGCAGGTGTTCCGCCGATATTCTTGGGTTCGCCCTTGGGAGAAGTGGGGCGTCACAGTTGGTATCAGAGCCTAGGTTTCAGATCTTTGTAGTGTATCTTAGGCTAAAAGTTTAGGATACCGCACCATGGGATTTACTTGAATATTAATCTATTGTATTCCAATGGTTAAAGAGAATTGGTACTTGAAAGTTTCTTAAATGGCACTGGTGGAAAAGCGCCTAGGTTTGAGATCTATCTGGGAGAGATATTGGAGACTTTACTTCTAAGATTAGGAATGAGATGACTTAGTTATACTTTAAGCGATATTTGAGCGAATTAGTGACTTTAAGTTCCTATCCTAAAATTTGTGGTTGTTTTTGTAGAGATGGAAAATGGTAACGGAGGTCATGTTGCTAATAGTAATGGACATGTGGTGCCTCTTAGGGCTATTCGATATAGAGTGTATGAAGAAGAACCTCGTATCCGATACTTGCTTTCTTCGAGGATTCCCCGTTATCCCTATAGGACGATGTATACCTACCCTAATGAGCTGGTATTATCCTTTGACGATGAACGCCAGTAGTTGGTGAATACCAACGGAGCTTTACTCCAGGAGATCGAGGAGTTGAGCGCTATGGTGGACGCTCAGGGTGCCAGGATTGAGGAGTTAGAGGGGATGGTGGTAGACGAGACGGCTAGGACTGAGGCCACTGGT
Source organism: Coffea arabica (assembly GCF_036785885.1). Taxonomy (NCBI): domain Eukaryota; kingdom Viridiplantae; phylum Streptophyta; class Magnoliopsida; order Gentianales; family Rubiaceae; genus Coffea; species Coffea arabica. The sequence continues at coordinate 33,410,696 of NC_092310.1, read as the reverse complement.
AATGAGTTTCAGAGGGTTAGGGTTTGATTGACTAGGATATGTGAGGAGATCCGAGATTGGGCTTCTGGGATTCTAGTTAATACCACTACATTGATTGAGGAGGTGATAGAGGCTATCGATAGTCTAACTCGTGAGGGCACTCTTGAGGAGGAGCATTTTGAGGAGGACCCCGAGGAGGAGGTTTCGCCCGATAGTCCTGCTAAGGATTAGACTTAGCGTGATAGATCTTTTGACATGTATGGTTAGAATTAGCTGGGGTGGTACTAAATCTAAGGCCATTGTATTTTGCATGACTGTGTAGCCTACTTTTGAGGCACTTGAACTTATTTTTGACGTGCATGACTGATTGCACTTTTATGACACATGTATGCTATGTTTTTGTAAATGCCCATGACTTGCTGATCTTGTATGGATCTTTAATTGTTAATATATGCTAATTATCGTTATTTCAAATATTTTTTGCATTGACTTGTATTTTAAGTATTTTCTCACATAATTAATCCTATTCTTGCATTTGGGCATAACTAAGATCATGGATAGACAAAAGAGAGGTAGAGGTCGGAGACGTGGGGTTAGGCAAACCCAACCTCTAGGGGACGATCATGGATTGGCAAATGGGCCGACCCAAGGACAAGGACAAAGACATGTAGAGGGTAACCAGATGGCTACTACTATTAATCGGATGACCGATATCCTAGAACGATTAGCAGAACGACAGGGTCCAGGGCAAATTAACCAACCCGGGGCCCAGGATAGAGGGGATGATAGAGCCTTGGAGAGGTTTTTGAAATTTTCTCTGCTTAAGTTCATTAGGGGACTTGACCCCGAGGTAGCGGAGAATTGGCTAGAGAGAATGAAGCTTGGAAAGGAAGTGGGGCGTCACAGTTTCCATCAACCTTGGCTTAAGCTTGGAAAGGAAGAAGATTTGATAGGTTGAACTTCATCTTGGTTGGAAAGCAAGAGAGGTAAAATGTTAGATAATCTTTCCTTCTTCACTTTATGTTGAAAACAAGTTGGATTGTTGGATTAAAGTCAAGATTTGTGGTGAATCTTGGAAGTTTCTTAAGTGAATGATACTTGTACTTGATGTTTGAGTTAGGGTTTGTATATGTATATGATTATGGTGGTTTCTTGTTGAGATTTTGGCTTTACATATATCTAATGTTATGTTGGAAATGAAATCCTATGGATTTGCTAAGTATGGTTGGTTGGATTTGGTAAATTAGTTAGAGAAATGTTGGAAAAATTGGAAAAAAATTTCTGCTTGATGGCCAAACTTTAGGGCTGGAATTTCAGCTTTGAATTCTGCATTTTTGTGACGCCCCCACTTCTCCCTAAGATGAACCAAGTCTCAGTACAATTCCAGTTCAAACTTAAAGGATAATGACTAATAACAAAAGTCAAAGTAAAGACAAAAGTCATTTCCATACATGAATATTCAATCTTACATCACAAGTTTCAAAATACAACCACTTTCCCAAAATACACAACTTCCAAAAGATGTCCAGTCCAATACATTCAAAACCCTAATCAAAAGTGCCTTAAGTCAGCTTCTCCATTACTATTTCCATCTCGTCTCCTGCTAAGGAAAACAAATCTAATGGGATGAGTTAACGCTCAGTGAGGCCAAAAAAACATGCAAACACATAATTCAGGTAGCAATAATATTTAAGCGAGAAATAAAGTTGTAACAGTCAAACAATTCACAATTTTCAATTAAACACATTCAATGAGGATACAGGAGCTGTCAGGAGCTAGGTTCCACTTGCTTTGCTAAGGCTCGATCAAATACTCCCCCGCGATGACACTCTGTGAGAACCCGTAAATTCCCTAATAATTTTCCTAGGGTTTTTCCCCTTTAATGACATGTTTTCTGCATTTTCTGGCTTAGGAAAATTTTCCTGGTTAATTTTAGGAGTAAATATAATTTTTAGATGATTTTTCTAGTATTGGATAGTTTTTGAAAAATTAAGGATATATAACGGACGTGGGACCCGCTAGTGCGAAAAGTTCGGAAAAATTCGGCCAATTAGGTTAAGTTTCGGATACTGGTGGAAATTTATCGGGTGTTAAGAGATAAGTAGAGGTTGAGATGTGATTGATGTGAGAGGGACTTAAAGGATAGAGATGCTTTAAATGAAGGGACAAGTGTCACCTTAAGAGTGGTTGTAACTTATGACAACTATTCACCTTTTTGACTTATTTGACCAATTGATTAAATATCTCAAAAATTACCACAAAAATCACCATTTCTTACCTCCATTGTGGCCGGCCACCTTGAGCAAGGAAGAAAGAAAAACTCTTCAAAGTTTGGCATCCATCTAGTGCAAATCATCCAAAGCAATCACTTAGACTTGTTTCTACTCCATAAAATCTCTTCTTTAGGTGTTAGTAAGTGGTTTGGTGAAGTGTTTTGGGAAGCTAAGATGACAAACAACTCTTCCTCTCTTGTTTACTAGGTGAGTGGTGATTGAACCTTCTCCTTCACTTAATGAAGCTTAATTTGTGCCTAATGGGAGCTAAAGTGATGAAATATGTGGTTTATTTCTTGGTTTTGGATGAATTGATGAAGTTTTCAATTTATTGATGAATTTTCTGGTTTAATATGAATGTGATGTTGTGGCTATCCTTGATGATGGGAACTGATGTTTAATGACTCTAGTAGGTGTATATGATAGATAATTGTAACCAATTTCTGGTTTGGAAGGAATTTGAGAAAGTTAGGGTTTTATATCCCCAATTCTGTCCGGTTTTGTATCTCATGGTTAGAGGCCAAATTGGCCTTGGCTTAAAACATGAAAGTTGTAGGTATTGATGTTTTAAAGGTGCCTGTAAAATTTCAGGTCAATTGGAGTAGTGTAGAATGAGATAAACCGAAATTACTATTGCTGTTCTGGTTTTACCCGATTTGGAGAATTGCGCCTGTAATTGGTTGTTTTGGCTTGAATTGCTTCCGAATTAGTTGTTGAGGCCTTCTGATAAAATTTACCCCTGTTTCTTAGATTTCATCGGGTTTTGGAATTTCTGGATTTGGACTTGTAGAGCCTGAGTTATGATGTTTCCGCTAGAATGCGTTTTGGTGAATCTGTTTTACATTTTTGATATAGTATCTTGCATTTTTGACCTGTTTACACTCAAAACTAGGTTGAGTGACCTTCTGTGATGTTGTAGCCCTGTCTTTTAGCTTCGATATGGTGGGTCTTGTACCCTCATCCGATAATCATAGTGAAATGGGTGCCATTACCGCAAAATGATGACAAAAACTGTTTTTTTCAGGGCCAAAGCTAGTTACATTTCCGAAATTTCTGGTTTCCTTCAATGTTTGTATATGCTTATGGAACCCTATTGGGGTCATGATTGGCATTGCTTTATGACTCGTTATCGAGTCTCATTGTACTTGTTTGCGTGTTCTAGGGCGTGACGGTGGTTCACGACGTACTTTTGACGACGGTGCATGAAACATCACCTACTTGATTGGTGAGTATACTACTCACTTGAATGTTTATAATGTGGCTTTGCTATATGTGATTGTGATGCCTTGAAGGCTTATTTGGCTATTGGAAATGATTAAGGTGAGGGTGTACTTGACCGCCCTCATCCCTTTTTATCCTGTTAATGACTGTTTACCGTTTCACTGTAATACTGCACTTGCTATATGAGATACTGAATTTCATTCATGGGAAACTGTTTGGGTGTCGGTTGGACGAGTATCCAACGGCCCTACTGTATTACTGAGCTCGACCCCGTTGGTAGTCAATTGAATCGAGCCAGCGAGGGCTTGGTCGTGAAAATTGACTAGCCACGGGGACTGAAATGGGAATCTTGTGGTAATGAGACCCTTGGTTCCGGTGTACTCGAGTATCACCAAAAGCTACTGTTTGGAGTGCGGGCCCGGTTGGGGGTATGTTGGGTGGAAGGAATGGAACTAAAGTGAGGTCTACGGTCGGGTATTCTTAAACATTGACGGAGGGTCAATGAGGTTGGATCAAGAATGTAAGCGTGGAAATGGGCTCTTGAGAGCCGTCCGTATCCTTTTACCGATTTGTTTTATTCCTTAATTGTGTACTTGAAATGAAAGGTTATGCTATATGCTCTTCGTTGCTTATGTGGTAGTAACTCATTGAGCTTTAGCTCACTTCGTTCCATTTGTTTTCCTTACAGGAAAATGACTATTTTGGGAAAGGTTGTGCTAGTTGGTTGTCAAGTTGAGCTCATGTAAATGTATATTTTGAATAGCTCCTTGAGGGTGAAAACCCTAAGTGTTTTGTTTCAACCAATGGTTGGTTTGTAATTGGCTAATTGCACATGTATGAACTTGTTGGGTATTTTGGTATGCCGCTTTGGCTTGTAAATGTTAAATTTCGATGTATATATGTTGGATTGATGTTTGGTTGAACTCCGGATTCTGACGTGACCGATGCTGTTCATCATCGGCTTCGATTTTCGTTTTTTTTTATTTTGCGATTTTGACTTGTTGGCGCGCGTTGTTGTGTCCGGAACGTAGTAGATCGACGTAAACTGATCCGTTAGTCCTGGCGAGAGCTGGGCAGGCAGTCCGCTAACCCCTTTGGTTCGCCTTAGGGGAAGGTGGGGCTGTCACACACTCCGTCAACTGGGTCGGCATTAGGTCCGTAAAACTCCACTTACTTCATAGTTCCGTCCACCATTTCAACTACCCCGGGCCCATACTTTTATAAAAGGCACTACTACTCGAGTGAGCCAAGCAAAATCTCTCAATAGATCAAGCTTACAGTTATCTCATGGTTCACCGAGCTTTTCGACCAAACCCTTGCTGGCTCGAGTCGCAAGGCTAATTGAGATTTGGACGTCCCCCAGTTCAGTTATAGGTCGAGGAGATTCACTCCAAATGACATCCAATCAATCAATTACAATTCAGTCATGAGTAATTCAATTATACAATCAATTGAAAGAGAACGAGTGCGATAACGTACACACTCGACTCAACAATTATCAATCATTTAATCAATAAGAAGCAATTCACATAATTGCAACAAGTCATGCACTTGATACTCACCAAGTCACAATAAGGGAGTAAGTGCAAAAGATCTTTAATGGTCAGCTCCGGAATTCTCTTCAAGATCCTCTTAAGCATCGGGAAACATAACAATTAACTATTACCCATAAATACTTACAAACTCCTTGCCAAACAAGGAAGAATGTGCATTCATTTTCAAATTAAAATAATGTCTCGAAAAGTCTCGATATCTCGAAAATCGAAATTCAAAAGTGAGGGTTTAATTACACAAGAGAAACTAATTTCCTTCATGAAATTGAGTTTAAAACGGTCAATCAATATTAAGAAAGAGTAACGAGTTCTCAAAAACTCATTTTTATAAGAAATGGGGAAATTTCAGTTTTGCACAAATCAAATCTTGAGTTTGGCATGTCCAAAAATAGAAAACTTTACACCGTTAGAAACTAGATTCAAAATACTAAAATTTCCTAGAAGACACTTTTCCAAGATTCTAAACAGAAGGCATTCAATTTTCAACTCAATGTAACTGATCTGAACAAGCAAGGCAGTTTTAGTTATGTTTTTCGACAATTTTTGGAAATTCGGCAAAATTCACAGAAAGTGAACTAGCTTTTGAAATTCGTAACACATTACGAATTCCTAACAAAGTTTCAAATGGGATAAATAGAACTAAATTCAGAGTCTTCAATATCAAGATATAGCAGTTCAAAGTTGGTAACTTTCACCACTGGAACAGTGAAATTTCAGATTTGACAAGCAGTTTTTGGAATATCATTTGAGTATCGAAATAATCTTAGAATTATACCAAATTTGGTACACTAAAACTCACATATGAAGAATACTCATCTATCAAATTTCACACAAAAACTCCCACGGAAAAACAATTAACGAAACAACCAAAGTTCGGAAAATATTTCAAAGCAAATCTGTCTTCTTGCTTTCCTTTCTTTTCCAAACATTTTGCACAATGAAATCAATCCAAATTCAACTCATTTTTGGAACCAGGGTCCTATAAACCTTTAATAAACACTTTATGGTTGATTGACAACAAAAGTTTCAAAATAAAACTTCCCAAACCAAACCTAACCATTCGGCTAGCAAGAAGAGAAATATTTCCAGATTTCCAGCTTTGTCACAGTTTGGAAATTGAACCATATCTCACTCAATACAACTTGAAATTGAGAATGGTTGGCAGCGTTGGAAACTAGATTCAATATATTACATTTCCTCAAGAGAAAACATTTTCAAAATTATGACGCCCCCACTTCTCCCTAAGGCGAACCAAAGGGTATCCGCGGGACGCCTGCCCAGCTCTCGCCAGGATTCGGTACAATCCGCAATTCAAGACTAGGAATACTTCAAATAACTTCAATACATAACTAAAGTACTCCAAATATCTCACACTTGCAATTATGTAGCTTTCAAACTTAAATACAACCCAACGGAAAAGGGTACAATAGCCATCCGTTATACTATAACTTAAAGTCTTCAAAAGAAAACAATCTAGTACTACTCACGAGCACCCTTGGTTTCGAACCCTGTAAAAGAAAACCACAACGTGGGATGAGCTACACAGTCCAGTGAGGTTCCAAAACACTCTAACAGTTCAAATAAATCAAGTAAGTTGGGCATATCATATGCATGGTTCAAGGTTACACAATGGCATGTTATCATGAGGTGATAATAATTATACGGTTAATTTGAGACATTCATCATGAGATAGTTATCATGGTTCAAGACATTGGCATGTATAGTTCACGAGTGATTGAAGCTTATTACAGGTGCGAGTAATTAAGCATGTTACAGGTATGGAGCATTAACATGAAATAGGTATCATGATATGAGTACATTGGATAGGTAACAGGTATTGAGCATATCACAGGCATGGCTCAGGATTTCATGTTGGCATTTTAGCATGAAACAATTATCATGATACAAGGTAAACATATACTATAGGATACGGTGTTCCAGTGGAACTCTGTCGGTCATCTGCACCTTATGACTTCCGGATCCTCTCGGTTTGACTGGCCATCACCTTATCCCTCCAGTGGTAATACTCGAGTATACCGAAACGGTGGCCCAGGGTTCCAACCTACCCGACCGAGTCCAGTCCTGACTCGAGTAGGTCAGTAACTAAGGGCAGGACCCAAGTTCAGCTTAGAGCTTACAACATGCACAGGTAACCAAGTAATTCGACAGAAGGTAAAATTCATCATTTGAGTAGGTCGAGTGAGGTAAAGTACACACTCGGCTAACAATGATGAACAGATTCATATAATATGTGATTCATGATAATCAAGTAATCAAGTGGATACTTAGCACGTAAGCACGTAAGCAATACAAGTTGATTTCATGGGAGCATGTAATTCACGGATATCGAATAGTCATGTAGATTGGAAATCATGCGAGCAAATAGTCAAGTAATCAGGTAGTCATGTGGGTTGGTAAACGGTTCACGGTTAACGGTTAACGGTTGACGGTTAACGGTTGAGTAGTGACGGTTATTTGATAGGCATTTGCCATATTGATAGGCCATCATTGGCCGTTATCCCATTTTTACCATGTGAGAGTCGAGGAGATTCACTCCAACGACGTATGCAACCTTAGCATACCAAGTCATGTTATTTGAGCATTTCCAAGCATGAGTTATTCATCTCAAAAGAGAACGAGTGCGATAAAGTACATACCATTTTTCAAAACCAAGTAGGCTAAGCAAGCAATCTAGCAAGTTAAGCATGTATCGAGTTCATATGGTCCTTTGATATGGTTAATCATTTAACCAATTCATGTCGATATGCAATACAAGTATACGTTATTTATATAGGCATGAGTATGGTAAATACTTAACGCATAATACTTAACACTTAATAATCATGAAATGAGCATGTCCTAGACTTATTCAATTACGTATTCCTATATGGAACACTCACCTAATCCAAAATAAGCGAATGGTTCTCAACAAGTGTTTAGGCGTCCGCTCAGAGTTCCTCTTGGAGATTCCCTTGAGTGCCTGAGCAAACAATAATCAAGTACTACTCAATATCACTACGAATCTCTAATTATCGAGGAAGATTGTACGCTAGTGCAATCTAAGGAAATCTTATGAAAATGAACCTCAATTACTCGTAAATCGAGATTCAAGTGGAGTTTCTTAAAGTACATGAGCAATCGAGTTTTCATTTTGGAAATCAAGTATAAAATGTTCAAGTAATATCGAAGGAATAAGGAGTACTTGAAAACTCCCTTCCCTTGGAATTCGGAAAATTTTCAGGTTTGATACGATACTTTGAAAATTGTATCTCACATTCTACATGTTAAAAATTGGAAAACTTGGTACCATTGGAAACCTCCTTGAAAGTACCAAAAGTTATTAGAAGACACTTTTCCATGATTCTAAATGGAAGATAGTCAAAAATGGGCTCAAAGTTACTGTCTCAGAGAACTTAAGGTTGTGTCGGGGTTGGTTTTTCGCTAACTTTGGAAATTCGGAAAAATTCACACGTTGTGAACCAGCCTCTGAAATTTGTAACTCAATTAGAGTTGTATGTAAGGTTTAGAACAGAACAAGCAGATCAAGAATCGGAGTTTCGAGCACCGAGATACGGTAGCTCAAAGTTGGGGAAAATTCGAAACTGTTGAACAAATTTCCAGATTTGAGTTTCCGACTTTGGGACTTTAGTTAGGTATCGAAACGGACTTGGATGGGTACAAACTTTGGCAATACAACACTCCTATATAAAGGGTATCCCTCTATCAAATTTCATGGAAAAATACTTTCGGGAAGGTAGTCAACTAACCAACTAAAGTTTCGAAAAATTTCTAAGGCAAAGCTGCCTTAAGCTTTTCGTTCTTCATTTCCAAACATTTGGCCCCAGAAAATCCTTCAAACTTGGTTCATTTGTATAGGCAACGCCTAAGGAACATTCATGGTACATTTGGTAAGTGTTTAACTCCAATAAATTCAATTGACATGTTCACATCAAGTCAATATTGAATCTGCCCAGAATTTTAGGGTTTCTAAGAACAGGGCAGGTTTTGTATTTTGATCATAAATCACTCAATTCTACTCGGAATTGAGAATAGTTGGTGGCGTTGGAAAGATCTTTCATAAGGGTAGAATTTTTTAGAAGAAACCATTTTCAAATTCCATTCACAATTAGCTCATTTTTTAGCATCAAGATACAAGTCCTGTCCTGTCTCCAGTAGAGAAACGAAACAGGACAATGATTTTCAATCGAATGGTGTGGCTCACTCAAGTGGACCCAGAATGTGCAATTGGTACCAATGGAAATCTGGGAATGTATAGTTTCAAATGCCATTGACAGCACTCAATTTCGACATCGGGGCACAGAGTTATGAACGAAAAAAGAAAGCTGCCTGAGTATTACGGGAACAGTTTCCAGGTCTGCTAACTTCACGAAAATAATTCATTTGACCAACCAAACCTCAATATTTTTCAATGAAATTTTATACACCATCTATACAACATATAAACATCATATACAAGCCATTAAACCATCAAAATTCTGCAGAAAAGGGTACGACCAAAGCAGGGGCAAAATCAGAACTTTTTACTCCATGCACTCCTTGAAGTTTCTACTAGTTATACACCATTAATCTACCATTTTGAGCACTAAACCAACATTAAATCCATCATCAAGCATGAGATCAGTCCCCAAGACAAAGGTGGGAGTTCATAGAGCCCACCCATTTCATTTTACACCATAAACAAGCTAACCAATGGCATAAATGAACTCAACTAGGTAAGATAATCTCCAAATGACAAGTTTCTAAGGTTGGATCATCACTCACTTGGTTGGAGGTTCAAGATCAAAATTTCGGTCACTCTTTACTCCAGAAAACTGTGGCTTTTCAGCTCCCTTTTGCAGCTCAAAATACTCTTCAAGTGTTAAGCTAAGTGTGGTGAAATTTTGGTAGGATTGGAGTGAAGATTTGGTGAGGTTTTGTGAAGTAAAAATTGAGAGAGCAATGGTGGTTTGAGAGAGAGAGATGGCCGGCTGAAATGGTGAGTGGAGGGAGAAGAGAGTGATCAGATTTTAGCTTCCAAGAGAAGCTTCAAGTGTGTGGCCCATTTGTGCAAAAGTCAACTCTACTACTGCGCGCACTCGCGCGTATTTCGTGCTCGATTCCTCTCGTATTTGTTTCGCTAGTGCACTAAACCTCTAATGCACTTATATTCATATAAATATTATTCACTCGTAATTGTCCCAAAATAAGGGTCTAACGTTCCTCAATTTAAATCGCGCGTGTGAAAACGCGTATCTCCAATTTAAGCGCGATAACACGAAACTTCCGAGAAATTCTTATAACGACAGTACTAATAACTATCACTTGAGTATTTAAATATTAAAATACCTAATTTAGGTCCATTACACAAATCTCTAATATTCCAAACTTATTGTACTCTCAATCGATCAAGATTTTCAAAGACGTGTTCACTATTTTCTCTAAACGAGTTTCCGGAAATTAATTTTTGAAACAAATCACTTAAAAAAAATATAATGGAGTTATAATTCCATGTAATTAGGGTTAATAGGGCGAGAAAATAATATTCGGAGAAATTGGGTGAGTAAATACTTATTTGAGCCAGTAAAATAAATAAAATAAGTGTAGACACCAAATTTTAAATAATTTTGTATGTTGCATCTAATTCATGATTTTTGTTGCAGATTGTTTGCATTTTAGTTCATTATTGTTTGTTTTGCACTTTTAGTTGTTATGTTATTTTAGTTTTGTTCATTTTTGTTCATTTTAGTTTGTCTAGTTCATTTGCTATTATTTTTATTTGTCGTTTTGGTTTTATTCATTTGTTAGTGTTAGTTTTAATTTTAGTTTTTAGTTTGCTCGTTTTTAAGTTTAGCATAGAATTTCTCAAAAAGGAAAAGGAAAAACCATTCAAAAATATGTTTTAGTCGTTTTTGTTTTAAATTCAATGTTTTCTTGAAAAAATAAAAAAAAAAGAAGAAAAGAAAGTAAAAAGAAAGAAAAAGAAATTTGCTCACAAAAATATGTTTATTTCTTTTAAATTCAACTTTTTGGCATTTTATTTTATTAAGTTATTTTTGAAAAAGTGAAAATGAGAAAAATGAAAAAAAAATGGAAAGTTGCATCTTTTGTTGTTTCTAGTTTATTTTTATCTAATGTTAATTAAGTTGTTTTCGTCATTAATTATTATTATTTTATTATTATCATTTTTGTTGTTTAATTAATTAATTAGTCAAAAAAAAAAAATACCGCAGCATGCACGCTGCAATTTTTTGCAGCGTGCAAAGGACGGCCACGAAGCATCATCGGATGGCTGGAGGTGAGGGCAAGGACAGGCCCTTCATCCTCACCATTCGAGAGAGGGTTTTATAGATTGGAGTTCCATATAAAAGGCAACAAGAAGCAGCAGCCGCGGGAGGAGAGTTTTTCAAAGGGAGTAAACGGCAAAAGAAGAAAAGACAAGAGAGAAAAAGAGAGAAAGGAGGCGCGGCCGTGAGGATTGGGAAAACAGAAAGGGAAAACAAAAAGGAGGGCTTCGGCTGAGGTCAGAAAAGAAGGGAAAGGGAGAGCTAGGTAGAGAGAGGAAGGTTTTGACATCGGATGAGAGCTAAGGTTGGCGGCTGGGCAAAGGAAGTGGCGGAAGAAAGGACCAGAAATTTCCAGATTTTCGCGTGGTCTTCATCAGAACCAGCAGCAAGTCCCTTTCGATTCCCTTGGAGGACGATCATCTTCAGTGCACGGGCTTTTCAGATTCGGTGTTAAAGTCTTCAAGGTAGCCTTTTCTTTCCATTTTTTTCTTGTTCAAACATACTCAGATCGATGTTAATATGCCACAGTACATGTTTTTTCCTGGTTCCATGTCTTTCTTGCTTCGGCTCTCCTGGTTTCCTGCGAGTTGTTTTTGTATGGAGGTTGTCCCATGTTTTGTTTAGTTGGCAACGAACCCATAGCATCGGTAGAAGGTTTCATAAATGAATATAGGTTTAAAATTGTCAATTGAGTTTGCTGTGGCCAGAGCATCAGATTTTTGCCGAAAAAATTTCTGTCAAGAGGATTGCATGTCTGTTTTATTTGTTTGGACGTTGATTTTTCTGTATTTTGTTGTTCCGAATCTTGCTTTGATGGTTTTTGCAGCTTGGTGACTGAAAAGTAAGTTTGTTTAATGTTGGTTGTATGCGTTGTTTGACTGGGATATCATGAATATGCTTGCTATCAAGATTATGTTCAGAATTTTGATGGGAATTTAGAACTAAAGGCCATCAGTTTTCTTGCATCTTGTTTGGGTGCGTTTTTGCTGGAAGTTTCAAGTCATAGTCTAGCAGACATTGAGTTTATTTTGCTGCGCTGTCTAACCGAGAGTTTGTGGGAGTTTACTCTCTCCATGATTTCAAGTCCTCGCTTGTATGCTTGAATGAGTTGGGTTTGGCTTGGGTCAGTTTTGTGTCACGTATATTGGAATTTATATTAGGAGTCTGGTTGTGGTAATGGTAATCTCGTTGTTGCTGAGTTTCTTGTTTTACATCTAGGCTGCATTTTCATATCTAGTAGCACTATTGGACCTGTTAGGAATAGGTAGGTGCATCTTGTGTGTTGCCAATAATGCTGTGATGAATTTTTAAGCAATTTCTGGTTAATAAGCTTGGGTTAAAAAAACGAAAATCTGGTCTACCTTGAGTGTTTTTTTTTTTTTTTTTTTTTGCGGTAAGAAGGCAGGCTGAATGTTTGCATGGGTTTTGGGTTCAAAAGAAAATGTTTCAGTTTTTCTTTGTTTTATGGTAAGACAATGGCAGTTCATGCACTTAGTTCCTCCCTATTTTATGGCAAGATAATGCTAATCCATACACTTAGTTCATACACTTAGTTCCTACCTGTGATAATCTGCTTTATGCATGAACAAAAACCATCTGCTCACTTTCATTCATGAAACCAGAGGAAAGTGAGAAAAGTTGCTGCAAATCCTCACATTGCTTTTCTGCATTCAATGCTCAGTGGTTTTGATTGTGTTTGGGTGAGATTAACAACATAGGCTTGGGGTCATTGCATTTGTGTTTAGTTTGGTTTGAGTTGTTTCATCAATGTGTTTCGGTTGGAATGAGAAAATTGCAGCTAGCTTAGAATTGCTAAGAGCTTCATAGCATTGTTGAACTCTGTTGCAGAAGGTTTTTCACGTCATGTTGCATGCATTTTGCATGAAACTATTTCTGAAAATTGCTCTTTAACCCCCCAAGTCCCTTTTTGTTCTACTAAGGCCCAAGTAATTGGATCATTTAATCAATTTGATCCTTCTAAGTTTCTCTTTGTGCCACAAAAGCCCAAGCATGTTTTAGTATCTTGTAATTAAGTCCTAAAATCATTGCAACTTCAATCATTGTTTGGCTTTTTCTTTATTTTTGGAATCTTTGAAGTGCTTAAACGATTTATTTGGACTTGAATGATTTGAGTCGTGCTTGCTTTTGGGTCTTTAGTAGATGTTATGCTTGTGGATTGGATGATCATGCCTTTTGCCTTGGTCTTTAAGTAGTTTTGACTTCATTGACTTGCAATTGAGGGAAAGTTTGATGTTTTGGTGGATTCAAACTGTTTAGTTTATATCTTATCACTAAATTGGTGCATTAATCTTTTGTTTTTGGTGATTTTAGCCTAAGTTAGTTTTTTCTTGGGTGACTCTAGCCGAGTTGAGTTTTGTTTACTTCCTTAGTATCACCAACGGGGAGGTATAATCTCTTTTACCCCTTTTGTTTCTCTCCTATGTGGACTAATGTGCTAATTGAAATTTGCATGTCTACTTGCTTTCCTAGCCTCTCCTTATTTCCTTGCATTTATTTCATTTACTTTTGATTTTTATTAATGGGGTATGTGTACACCTCTTGGCTTGTAATAGATAGGGCGTAGCAAGTAATTTGGTCCATTTTCCCTTTCCCTTTTGTTTTAGTTAGCAAATGTAATGGTTGCATGTCTATGTGTTATATGTTAAATGCTTTATTAGGATCTTGCATCTAGTCGAGCATGATAAGTGCTACATGATTTAGGTGATTTGCATGTCTACTCGCTTTTTGTAGTATAGATGAATAGAATAGATGAATGTACGTCACCACACTAGTCCAACGCTAGTTGTGGCTTCTTTTATCGTTTCCACTAGTCCAACGCTAGTCGGAATTCATAGGATGGGCTAGCCCAATGCTAGACCCAATAGGTTCTTTTTTTCCCTTTTTCATTAAGTGCATGATCACCACATATCACGCATTTTTCCTTAGTTTATCATTTGGTATGTTCCTCAAACCCCTTCCCCTTCACTTTAGGACTTGCATCTCATGCTAGTTAGGGTTCATTTGCGTGAAAATCCCCTCTTGATAAGGGAAACGAGCGAGTGTGGCTACTCGATAGCCTTAGCACGCTAGTTTTACCTTCTAATCCGAGGGAAAATCAAAGTCGAAAATTAGGCGTCATCCCCGTACCCAATTTGTTGCATTCCCTTAGGGACATACTTTCATTTTTTCTCACTTCCATGCTCTTTTAATCACCCTTTTTCCCACATTTCTCAATTCATATTTTTCACTATGTTTTACTCATCTTACTCCACAAAGTAGAACTCAAATTTCACATATATATATTTATAATCCTATCTTCATTCATTTGCACACACTAATACCTTGATTTTTTCATCCAAATTCACACGTGCACTTTCTTTACACACTCACACACTAATACTTTGATTTTTCATCCAAATTCACACGTGAATTTTCTTTACACATGCGCACACAAACACTTTGTTTTTTTACACCATTTCATACATGAATCTTTTCATACACTTGCACACTTGCACTTGAGTCACCATTTGCATCAATCGACCCCTATGAGGTTTCCCTTTATTGGCCGCCACAATTCATGTGGTCTGGGACCAAAAACCTCACGAGAGACATCGTAGAATTTAGGATCGCATTTTTTCGTTTTTGCATTCATATAGGCATAATCCAACATGCAATACATACCTTGGGCAGAAAATTAGGAAAGGTAAGGTTAAGTCACGCAACTAGCCTTGGCTAGGTCAAAGGGGTGCCTTGGATTCTATCCTTGCCTTCCCCTTTGTCAAACGTGACTCCCGAACCTTTTTCTTTGGCTTACGTAGACTAGGAGTCGTTTTTAAAAGGGTTTTACTACTTTGTCTTTAAAAATTTATTTTTTAGGTGACTTGGTACACCTTAATCATTACCAAGTGGCGACTCCAATTTCTCATTCAAAAACCCTTTTAAAAACTATTTTTTGGGTCAAATCGTCGCTTTTTCAAGTCCCATATTAGACCCATATCTTTTTCAACTCACAAAAATCATTTTCCAATCAAAATTGAATCAAAAACATCTTTCTCAAACCATTATTTTTATTTATTCAAAAAATGGGGCGCGACAATAAGCAAAATTTTCGAGTCCTCACAAAAATCAGTTCACAAGTAGTTCAAATTCAAGCGAAAAGTTACAGCTTCTCATTTCCTCTCGGATGGATATGCATAACAGGACAGTCAACTTTGTTGGATCACTACGGTTCACTCATTTAGAACTAAAAGGTGAATTTTATACTGTTGGAAAGATACGGATGTCTAGTTTTGAATGCCACTAACAGCACTCAATTTTGACTTATATACAGATAGATATGTTCGATCAAAGGAGCACTGTTTGGGCTACAAGATTACCATTTCAAGCTTTCCTTCAATTTCGAAAATCCAAGTTTTACTCAACCAAATCAAATGATTTTTGGTAGACACTTTCTACACACAATATAAAACATATATCAACCAATTTCACAGCCAAACAACCAACAAAAATTTGAAATTCAAGCAAGATAACAACAGGGCAGATTCGGCCATTTTGCACTTCCAACTTTCCTTCGATTTTTCCTTCACTTTCTAACCATATTCAACCCATTTAACACATAAACAACATTAATCAAGCATTATATCCTCAAGGCTGTGACGCCCCCACTTCTCCCTAAGGCGAACCAAAGGGTATCCGCGGGACGCCTGCATAGCTCTCGCCAGGACTCAAGCAATTCCATTCAAGCTTATTATCGAACTACACAACACAAGTAAATAACTTAAGTACAGTAAATGTGGAAGCGTTCAAGTTTAACAACAGTCATCCATTATCCAACCCGCACGTCGGGTGCTCAAGGTACATCATGAATTCCAAATATACATCATGCCCCAAAAGTTACATTTCAAATCCAACAGTACAACCCAAAACCAAGGCATAGCCAAAATGTAATAGAAATCCTAAACAAAAGCACATCAGGAGGGTTTCTCCAGTACACTTCCGAGTTCAAACCGGTTAAGGAAAACAAATCTACAGGGTGAGCAAAAACGCTCGTGAGGCCAAGAACACACATGCAAGCACGTTGTTCAGGTAACAAGCCCAAATAACAGTTCAAGTGATAAATTACAAGCAATTCATAAAACTAACAAACTGTGAACAGAAACAATTCAAGAATATGGTAGCTCTCATCAGCTAAGTTCCACTTGCTTTGCCAGTTCATTCGTATATCTTCCCGCGATGACTCTCCGTCAACCGGGTTGATATTTCCAAACCGTAGATCACCACTTACTTCTCATCTGTCCACCATACACCGCTTCGGGCCCGCACGACATTTATAAGCCGATACTCCACGAGTATGCCAAGCAAGATCTCTCAATAGATCAAACTTATCATGTAAATCTCATGGCTCACCGAGATTCCCGACCAAACCCATGCCAGCTCGAGTTCCAAGGTCGGCCTATGAGTTTGGGCGTCCCCCATGTATCATGTAAGTGTCGAGGAGATTCACTCCAACGACGTATGTAGCCATAGCATACCATGTCATGTATTCAAGCATTTGACAGGTTTAAACATGTATTTGAGGTCATGTAAACCAGGCAAACCATGTTAAACATGAGTCATTTGTTTCAAATGAGAACGAGTGCGATAAAGTACACACTCGACTCCATTTTTCAAAACCAGGTAGGCTAAGCATGTAATCAGGTAAGCCAAGCATGAATCAAGTCCATAGAGTTCAAGTAGTCATACACTTGACACTCACCGGGCAAATCAAGAAGAAATATTTTATGGAAGTTCAAGTGTTCATTGTAGGATCCTCTTGAAGGTCCTCGTATGCGCCTGAGCAAATAATAATGTATTATCATTCACGTGGCCCAATTATCAAGGAAGATTGTATGTTAGTACAATCTAAGGAAATTTCATGAAAATGAACCTCAATTACTCGTAAATCGAGGTTCAACTAGAGTTTTTTAAAGTACAAGAGCGATCGAGTTTTCATTTTGGGAAATCAAGTATAAAACGTTCAAGTAATATCGAAGGGATAAGGAGTGCTTGAAAACTCCCTTCCTTTGAAATTCGAAAAATTTTCAGTTTTGATACGATATTTTGAAAAATCGTATCTCACATTTTACTTGTCAAAAATTGGAAAACTTGGTACCGTTGAAAACCTCTTTGAAAGTACTAAACGTTCTTAGAAGACATTTTTCCATGATTCTAAATGAAAAATATTTAAAAATGGGCTCAAAGTTACTGTTTCAGAGTACTTAAGGTTGTGTTGGGGTTGGTTTTTTGCTAACTTTGGAAATTCGGCAAAATTCACACATTGTGATCTAGTCTCTGAAATTTGTAACTGAATTAGAGTTGCAAGTAAAGTTTATAACAGAAAAAGCGGATCAAGAATTGGAGTTTCAAGCACCGAGATACGGTAGTTCAAAGTTAGGGAAAAATCCAAAACTGGTGAACAAATTTCCAGATTTGAGCTTCCAACTTTGGGACTTTAGTTAGGTATCGAAATGAACTTGGATTGGTACAAAATTTGGCAGTATAATACTCCTATATAAAGAGTATCCCTCTATCAAATATCATGAAAAAATACCTTCGGAAAGATAGTCAATCAAACAACCAAAGTTTCAAAAATCCTAAGACAAAACTGTCTTGAGCCTTTTGTTTTCCATTCCAAATATTTGGTCAAGGAAAAATTCCTCAAACATGGCTCATTAGTGTAGGCAAAGCCTAAGGAACATTTATGGTACATTTCGTAAGTGTTTAGCACCAAAAATTTCAGTTAGCAAGTCTACACCAAGCCTTGCATCAAATCTGTCCAAAAGTCAGGGTTTTCAAGAGCAGGGCAGGTTCCGTATTTTGATCACAAACCACTCAAATTAACTCGGAATTGGGCATGGTTTATGGCGTTGGAAAAACATTCATAGAGCTATAATTTCACAGAAGAAATCATTTTGAAATTCGGCACACAACTAGCTCGAATTCGAGCCACAAGTTGCAGCCTCAGCATTTCGTTCTAGGAAAACAGAGAAACAGGACAGCCGAATTTAAATGGTTGGTTCGGCTCACACACATGGAACCAGAAGGTGCATTTTATACCGTCGGAAAGGTGGGGATGTCTAGTTTCAAATGCCACTGACAGCACTTGATTTTGACATCGGAGTACAGAGTTATGGCCAAAACACGAAAGCTAGTCAGAGCATTATGGGAACAGTTCCAGATTTACTAGCTTTGTGAAATTGGTTCATTTGACCCACCAAACCTCAATAATTTTCAACAAAATTTTATACACCATCTATACAACATATAAACATCATAAATAAGTCATTACAACCCCAAAATCCCACAGAAATAGATACGCTCAAAGCAGGTGCAGAATTGGAACTTTTCCTCTCATGCATTTCTTGAAGTTCATACTACTAATACACCATTAATCTACCATTTTGAGCACTAAACCAACATTAAATTCATCATCAATCATCACATCAGCCATCAAAACAAAGGGTGGGAGTTCATAGGGCTCACTTTCCAAATTTCCAACAATAACAACCACCCATATGGATACAAGAGCTTAAAGGTGTTAAACAACCTCCATAAACCAAGATTAGAGTATCGGATCATTACCTACTCTAGTTGATGACCAAGACAGTGGTTTTCGGCCCCCTTAGCTCCAGAAAAACCGTGAGTTTTAGCTCCTTTTTGTAGCTCAAAGTGGTGTCCAAGAGTAGATCTAAGTGTGTATGAAATTTGGTAGGATTTGGATGAAGATTAGTGAGGTTTTTGTGAGAAGAAATTTTGAAACTTGGAGGTTGAGAGAGAGAGAGAGGCTGGCCAGCTATCTTTGGAGAGGAGAGAGAGTGTGGGTTGATCTAATTTGGCTTCCAAGAGAAGCTTCATTTGTGTGGCCCATAATTGTGCAAAAGTCAACTCTCACTAGTGCGCGTACGCGCGCGATTCGGGCTCGATTCCTTTCACATTTGTTTCACTAGTGCACTAAACCTCTAATGCACTTATATTCATATAAATATTATTCACTCTTAATTGTCCCAAAATAATGGTCTAAAGTCCCTCAATTAAGCGCGCGCGTGAAAACGCGTATTTCCAATTTAGGCGCGATAAAATGAAACCTTCAAGAAATTCTTGTAATGATCGTACCTGTGACGGCCCCTGCTAAGGAAAACAAAAGGAAAGGGGTAAGCTATATGCTTAGTAAGTAAACAGGGGCGAAAGCGTAAATTTCACGTAACAACAGTTACACAGTAAGAGTAAAGCAAAAGCAGAAAAGTAACATAACATAATAAGGATACAGGTGGCTCCAAAGCCAGATCGTTTGCCATGCGTGACCTCCTGCCGACACTCCGTCGACCACAAATAATGGTCCGTAGAACTTCACTTGTACTCCCACCGTACACCTTATCACCCTCTCTGGCCAGACACCTCTCACAAACTTGCTCGAGCGAACGAAATTGAGCTTGGTTCACAAGCTCGGGTCACAAACTTGGTCCACATAATCGGTGAACCGGATTCACAAACTTGGTGACCTCAAACCAGGTTGGACTGACTTCGACCAAGCCCTAACCGGCTCGAATAGTCCATTTAGGTCATGAGATCGGGCCCCAAACTCACAAATTTCACAAAATTTACTCAAAAGTCACCCCGAGCCACAAGCTTAAGGGGTTTAGTTCCAAAATTATTCATATGCATATGCCATGTACAAATATATGCGTAAATTAGGGTTTAGGTCGAGTGCGATAAAGTACACCCTCACCTAGGTACCCTTTTCATACATATCGAAACACATAAGCAACTAACACATAAGAGCGGCCTGAATACTTACTCAACGAACAAGGATAACAAAAGGACGAAATTCGCGTCGCAAAGAGTAGCTAGTAGGCCCCACCGGCTCCACCTAGCTCACCACCGTCTGAAATAGAAGATTGCATCACATAATATCACAAACGGCTACTATTATGCCTAAAACACGCAAAACGACAAAATGGGGACATGCAAGTGCGGAAACGGCATACGGAAACGGGAATGGCGGCCTAGCCGTTTTGCCGTCAAAACTATTTTTGAGCACAATCGAGGCTACGCGTGTCGGATCAAGGTACATGAGGTACCGTTACGAAGCTAAGAGAAAAGTCTATAACTTTCATGAAGACACATAAATCCGGATCTGAACAGAGATGGGTCGAAAGTATGGAAAACAGTGCCAGAAATGTGCACTTTAAGGTGACGGACAGGATAAGTTTGCTGGATTGTAACTCCCAGCTCACAAATCGAAATCAAGAAATTCCAGAGGCATTAGAAATCTAAGACATAAGGCTAAAACTTTAATGTTTTGGCCAAGACCTGGATCCACTCAGAACAGAACGAAAATTGAGTGGCAAAGTACGCGTCAGAACTGTCCAGATTCAAAGGCAGTTCTGACGATCGATCTTGTTTTGGTCATAACTGGATCTACGGAACTCGGATTTTGACGCACTTTATACCATTTCGAAGCTAAAACTAAGATCTACATTTTTTTTTGAAGAGGTCAACACCCAGTTCGTACGTTATCAAAACTAATAAAACATGGTCAGAAGCAAAATTCAAAAACGTACACAATCCAAGGTACAAAACAAGTGCAAGTGTTTTGGCTATAACTTGGGCTACACTGATCCGTTTAAGGTGTTCTTGGTGGCGTTCAAAATCTAAGACAGAATACTAAAACTTTCAAGTTTTGGTAAATGACTAAATCAGCACGGATCATAGTGAATAAACACAATCAATTGGATGAACTGTCCAAAACGGATCACTGGAAATATCCTAGGACAGTGAGGGTATTTTGGTCTTTTCACAGGCTACGTTACTCCGATTGAGCTGAAATTTTGTAGGACACTATTAAATACCATTCTATACAACTTTCATGTTTTGTGTCAAACCTAATTCAGCCTCTAACATGGAGTACTAAAACCGGACAGAACAGGGTAGCTTGGTTTCCAAATTCTGAAATTTGCACCTTTACTCTATAAATTGATATCTAACAAGTGCTCTATCATCAAACCCACCAATTACTAGCTCAATAACATCAATTAAGAGGTAGATAACCATAATCAAGGCTGAAAATATAAACCCTAGTTAAACATCCCAACATACCATTTAACCCATGAAATTTTCCCCATAAATCCATCAAAACTATAACTTTAAGCTTCTAGTTCACACATATAAGAAGTAGAGGGAAGTTTCTTACCAAATTCACCTTAATCCCTATATCAAAAAGCTGCCAAGACCTTCCTCTTTCCAAATCACTCCACCAAAACCCTTAAGCTTCCTTGGAGATCAACTTTTGTGGAGGAATTTGCAAGATTATCGGTTGAAACTCAAGATTGAGGCTTGAAATTGAGGTGCAAGGTGAAGTTTTTTCATCTCTTGTTTTTCCTCTCAAGAATTTCGACC
Organism: Coffea arabica; assembly: GCF_036785885.1. Classification (NCBI taxonomy): domain Eukaryota; kingdom Viridiplantae; phylum Streptophyta; class Magnoliopsida; order Gentianales; family Rubiaceae; genus Coffea; species Coffea arabica. Next base: position 33,388,952 of record NC_092310.1, on the reverse strand, counting down.
AAGACTAAGAAAAGGGGAAGAAATGAGGAAATTTTGGTCAAATTTCTGTTTTATGAAGGTTAAGACAAGTTGGTCAAAGTCCAACTTCCATAGATGCCTTGACACTTGTTTTCTTTCTAGCATTTTCTCTCATTTCTCTTGGTCAAATATTGTGGCTGATGTATGAGATATTTTGAGGGTCAATTATCTAAAATAAAATGAGAAGATTAAGGTAATAAAGTATGGGTCAAATGGTGTGTTTACCCGGTAACAAACGGTACCCGTCGGTTCGGGCCGATTTTCCTTAAATCACCCGTACTAGGGTTTTTTTTCTTCCTATTCACTAACTTTTTTATTATTGCATCTAATCACATATTATTTCTCACCCAAAAGTCACTCTTAAACACCAAATTTGATCCTTGCTCCGTACCGAAAAATCATCCGGCGAAAAATCGTGAAAACCCTAATTTGCTCCAATCCTGAAAACGAAGAGTGAAACCCTACTTTTTAGGTTCATTTGCACTTATTGAGGAATGATTGAGTAGTAGGATCATATTAAATGAATAATTTCCAAATAAAAGGAATTTTAAGAAAATTGTGATGAATTTTACAATTCCATAGAATAAAATTAGGGTTTTGAGTCAAATATGAGGGATTTAAACATAACCTGCTAGTCACAAGTAAACTAGGGTTTTAAAGTACAAGTAAGGTTTCTAGTCTTGAAATAAAACAATGTTTTAAGACAAAAATAAAATAAAGAAACCGTAATCCTTTCTTTGAGATTAAACAAAAATAGTATCCTAAAATTTGGGGTATCACAATCTCCCCTTCTTCAAAGAATTTCGTCCTCGAAATTGCAATCAACGAGCTAAGGGTTGGAATACCCGAAATAATCAAAAGATCAAAAGGTGTACATATATATACAAGTCACGCCAAAATATACACAATATAATGCATCATATACACCAAGGGACATTTCAAGTTAGACAAAGTCAAGTGCAGTAAGTACTATATATGTAGGTATTAACATACCACAAGTAAATGACATGTAGGGACAATGCAAGGGCAAAATGAAAGAAACGCGACTTGTCGTCCCACACTCAGTGAAACCACCCCCGTCCGATTTCTTGCTCCACTTCCCAAGGTGCCCGTTGATATCTTGTACTCACTCTAGCCAGACAAAGACTATTCATGTTCCCAAAATGCTAGTCTCAAGTAAACTCTGGAGTACTCAGGCACAAGAATCCGAAATAAGATAATTCACATCTCGAGCTGCAGTCCCAAGAGTAAACTATCTACAATCGAAATTCCTACCTGACGTACCTATCTATGGTACTCAGATACCATGAGAAAGATTTAAGGCCTATAACATTTATGATCCATAACTTATGCTCGAACGAATACTTAGTCCATCATACTTATTTGCCACTTCATCCAGGCTCACTCTGTGCAGAGACCACGCGAAGCAGCTATAGGTTTTATCCCCCAATTGCTTAACTTTCAAATCAAATCAAATCCCACAGTCTGGCATCCTAAACTTTAGCCTAGGATACACTACAGAGATCTGCAGCCTAAGCTCTGATACCACTTGTGACGGCCCCTGCTAAGGAAAACAAAAGGAAAGGGGTAAGCTATATGCTTAGTAAGTAAACAGGGGCGAAAGCGTAAATTTCACTTAACAACAGTTACACAGTAAGAGTAAAGCAAAAGCAGAAAAGTAACATAACATAATAAGGATACAGGTGGCTCCAAAGCCAGATCGTTTGCCATGCGTGACCTCCTGCCGACACTCCGTCGACCACAAATAATGGTCCGTAGAACTTCACTTGTACTCCCACCGTATACCTTATCACCCTCTCTGGCCAGACACCTCACAAACTTGCTCGAGCGAACGAAATTGAGCTTGGTTCACAAGCTCGGGTCAGAAACTTGGTCTACATAATCGGTGAACCGGATTCACAAACTTGGTGACCTCAAACCAGGTTGGACTGACTTCGACCAAGCCCTAACCGGCTCGAATAGTCCATCTAGGTCATGAGATCGGGCCCCAAACTCACAAATTTCACAAAATTTATTCAAAAGTCACCCCGAGCCACAAGCTCAAGGGGTTTAGTTCCAAAATGATTCATATACATATGTCATGTACAAATATGTGCGTAAATTAGGGTTTAGGTCGAGTGCGATAAAGTACACCCTCACCTAGGTACCCTTTTCATACATATCGAAACACATAAGCAACTAACACATAAGAGCGGCTTGAATACTTACTCAACGAACAAGGATAACAAAAGGACGAAATTCGCGTCGCGAAGAGTAGCTAGTAGGCCCCACCGGCTCCACCTAACTCACCACCGTCTGAAATAGAAGATTGCATCACATAATATCACAAATGGCTACTATTATGCCTAAAACACGCAAAACGACAAAATGGGCACATGCAAGTGCGGAAATGGCATACGGAAACGGGAATGGCGGCCTAGCCGTTTTGCCGTCAAAATTGTTTTTGAGCACAATCGAGGCTACGCGTGTCGGATCAAGGTACATGAGATACCGTTACGAAGCTAAGAGAAAAGTCTATAACTTTCATGAAGACACATAAATCCGGATCTGAACAGAGATGGGTCGAAAGTATGGAAAACAGTGCCAGAAATGTGCACTTTAAGGTGACGGACAGGGTAAGTTTGCTGGATTGTAACTCCCAGCTCACAAATCGAAATCAAGAAATTTCAGAGGCATTAGAAAGCTGAGACATAAGGGTAAAACTTTGATGTTTTGGCCAAGACCTCGATCCACTCAGAACAGAACGAAAATTGAGTGGCAAAGTACGCGTCAGAACTGTCCAGATTCAAAGGCAGTTCTGACGATCGATCTTGTTTTGGTCATAACTGGATCTACGGAACTCGGATTTTGACGCACTTTATACCGTTTTGAAGCTAAAACTAAGATCTACATTTTTTTTGAAGAGGTCAACACCCAGTTCGTACGTTATCAAAACTAATAAAACATGGTCAGAAGCAAAATTCAAAAACGTACACAATCCAAGGTACAAAACAAGTGCAAGTGTTTTGGCTATAACTTGGGCTACACTGATCCGTTTAAGGTGTTCTTGGTGGAGTTGAAAATCTAAGGCAGAATACTAAAACTTTCAAGTTTTGGTAAATGACTAAATCAGCATGGATCATAGTGAATAAACACAATCAATTGGATGAACTGTCCAAAACGGATCACTGGAAATATCCTAGGACAGTGAGTGTATGTTGGTCTTTTCAGAGGCTACGTTACTCCGATTGAGCTGAAATTTTGTAGGCAACTATTAAATACCATTATCTACAACTTTCATGTTTTGTACCAAACCTAATTCGGCCTCTAACATGGAGTACTAAAACCGGACAGAACAAGGTAGCTTGGTTTCCAAATTCTGAAATTTGCACCTTTACTCTATAAATTCATATCTAACAAGTGCTCTATCATCAAACCCACCAATTACTAGCTCAATAACATCAATTAAGAGGTAGATAACCATAATCAAGGCTGAAAATATAAACCCTAGTTAAACATCCCAACATACCATTTAACCCATGAAATTTTCCCCATAAATCCATCAAAACTATAACTTTAAGCTTCTAGTTCACACATATAAGAAGTAGAGGGAAGTTTCTTACCAAATTCACCTTAATCCCTATATCAAAAAGCTGCCAAGACCTTCCTCTTTCCAAATCACTCCACCAAAACCCTTAAGCTTCCTTGGAGATCAACTTTTGTGGAGGAATTTGCAAGATTATCGGTTAAAACTCAAGATTGAGGCTTGAAATTGAGGTGCAAGGTGAAGTTTTTTCATCTCTTGTTTTTCCTCTCAAGAATTTCGACCAAGACTAAGAAAAGGGGAAGAAATGAGGAAATTTTGGTCAAATTTCTGTTTTATGAAGGTTAAGACAAGTTGGTCAAAGTCCAACTTCCATAGATGCCTTGACACTTGTTTTCTTTCTAGCATTTTCTCTCATTTCTCTTGGTCAAATATTGTGGCTGATGTATGGGATATTTTGAGGGTCAATTATCTAAAATAAAATGAGAAGATTAAGGTAATAAAGTATGGGTCAAATGGTGTGTTTACCCGGTAACAAACGGTACCCGTCGGTTCGGGCCGATTTTCCTTAAATCACCCGTACTAGGGTTTTTTTTCTTCCTATTCACTAACTTTTTTATTATTGCATCTAATCACATATTATTCTCACCCAAAAGTCACTCTTAAACACCAAATTTGATCCTTGCTCCGTACCGAAAAATCATCCGGCGAAAAATCGCGAAAAACCTAATTTGCTCCAATCCTGAAAACGAAGAGTGAAACCCTACTTTCTAGGTTCATTTGCACTTATTGAGGAATGATTGAGTAGTAGGATCATATTAAATGAATAATTTCCAAATAAAAGGAATTTTAAGAAAAGTGTGATGAATTTTACAATTCCATAGAATAAAATTAGGGTTTTGAGTCAAATATGAGGGATTTAAACATAACCTGCTAGTCACAAGTAAACTAGGGTTTTAAAGTACAAGCAAGGTTTCTAGTCTTGAAATAAAACAATGTTTTAAGAAAAAAATAAAATAAAGAAACCGTAATCCTTTCTTTGAGATTAAACAAAAATAGTATCCTAAAATTTGGGGTATCACAGTACCACTAATTATCACTTGAGTACTTAAATCTAAAATTACCTATTTTAGGACCATTGTACATGTCTCCAAGTTTCCGAGCTTATTGTACTCGCAATTGGTTAAAGTTTTCAGACACGTTTTCACTATTTTCATTAATCGAGCTTCCAAGAAATTATTTTTTGAAACGAGTCATTTTAAAAATATAATGAAGTCATAAATCCATGTATTTAAGTCTAATAAGGCTAGAAAATAATAATCGAAACAAATATCCGAATAAATAATTAAACGAGCCAAAAATAGGAGTCAAAAAGTAATAATTTTTACGAGTCCTCACATCCTCTTCCCCTTAAGAAAATTTCGTCCTCAAAATTTACCTTGATTGGTGAACAGGCCTGGATACTTTTCTCGAATTGCTTTTTCGACCTCCCAAGTTGCTTCCTCCAACCCATGGTTTTTCCAGAGGACTTTTACTAACGGTATCTGTTTATTCCTTAATTCCTTCACCTTCCTATCCAGAAGCTTAACCGGTTTCTCCTCATAGGTCAAACTCTCATCAATTTCAACATTTTCCGGTCGTAAGACGTGAGAAGGGTTCGGATGGTATTTCTTAAGCATAGATACATGAAACACATTATGAATTCGAGATAAACTCGGCGGTAACTCCAACTTATAGGCTACACTCCCCACACGTTGGATAATCTTGTAAGGCCCTACAAACCTTGGCTGTAACTTCTTTCCTTTTCCCGACATCAAGTTTCCTTTCAAAGGTGTAATCTTGAGAAATACCAAATCTCCAACAGTAAACTCCAAATCCTTTCTTCGATTATCGGCATAATTTTTTTGGCGGTTCTGGGCGGTCTGAATTCTCTGGCGTACCAACTTTACTTTCTCACTAGCTTCCTCAATCCATGACACTGTGGTCGGGTCTAAGATTTTTCGTTCACCTATTTCGTCCCAACAAATTGGAGACCTACATTTCCGACCATAAAGTGCCTCATACGGGGCCATCTGAATAGAAGAATAGAAACTATTGTTATAAGCAAATTCTACTAAAGTCAAAAACTTACTCCAATTCTCTCCAAAGTCCAGAACACAAGTCCTTAACATGTCCTCAAGAGTTTGAATTGTCCTCTCCGACTGTCCATCTGTCTGGGGATGATAAGTGGTACTAAAGTTCAACTTAGTCCCCAATACCTCTTGAATCTTCTTCCAGAACCTCGAAACAAATCTCGGATCCCTGTCAGACATGATACTTACAGGTATTCCATGCAACCTAATGACCTCATCCAAATACAACCTAGCCAGCTTTTCTAACGGGTATTTCATATTAATCGGTAGAAAATGGGTCGATTTTGTTAATCTATCCACTATTACCCAAAGTACATCATGGCCTCTCTGTGTTCTTGGTAATCCCGATACAAAATCCATGGTGATATTCTCCCATTTCCACTTAGGTATTTCTAGAGGTTGCAAAAGTCCTGATGGTTTCTGATGTTCGGCTTTAACCTGTTGACAAATTAAGCATTTTTGGACAAATTTAGCAATCTTTTTTTTCATGTTCTCCCACCAATACAGACTCTTTAAGGTTTGGTACATTTTATTTCCTCCTGGATGTACCATAAAATTTGATCGGTGTGCCTCTTCTAAAATTTCCCTTTTAAGCCCTTCATCCTTTGGCACAACTACCCGATTCCGAAATCTCAATACACCATTCGATCCCAAGTTAAAGTCCGACTCGTCCCCCATTTTAACCTTTTCCAACCACTTCTGCACTTCAGTGTCCTTTCCTTGAGATTTCTTGATACATTCCATCAAAATGGAATTCAATACAATGTTCCCCAAAATTACTTTCCCCGGTTCCAGTCGAGAATTCCAATAACTAATTTCTTCCAACAATTGGAATTCCTTAATCATCAATCCAGCCATCTGTACTTGATGACTCAAAGCATCAGCCACTACATTAACTTTTCCTGGATGGTATTTAATCGTACAGTCATAGTCTTCCAAAAATTCTATCCATCTACGTTGCCTCAAATTCAGCTCCTTCTGAGAAAATAAGTACTTAAAACTTTTGTTGTCTGTAAAAACCTCAAATGTCACCCCGTACAGATGATGCCTCCATTTCTTCAAAACAAAGACCACAACTGCTAATTCCAAATCATGAGTCGGGTAATTCCCTTCATGCGGTTTCAATTTCCTAGAGACATATGCTATCACTCTGTCATTTTGCATTAAAACACATCCCAATCCTTCCTTAGAAGCATCCGCGTAAACAACAAAACTATCCTTTTCATTTGGCAAAGCTAATACAGGCACTCTTGTCAACCGTCTTTTCAACTCTTGAAAACTATCTTCACACTTAGAACTCCATATAAACTTCCCATTCTTCTTGGTCAATTCAGTCATGGGTCCAGCAATTTTTGAAAAATTCTGGATGAATCTCCGGTAATACCCTGCTAATCTAATAAAACTCCGAACCTCGGTAGGGTTTTCCGGTCTTTTCCACTTTGAAACAGCTTCAACGTTACCTGGATCCACTTTAATCCCATCCTTAGAAATTATGTGTCCCAAAAAAGTCACTTCTTTTAACCAGAACTCACACTTGCTAAACTTAGCATATAATTGATGTTCCCTCAAAGTTTGCAAAACGATTCTCAGATGCTTCTCATGATCCTTCACATTCTTAGAATACACCAATATGTCATCAATAAAGACCACCACAAATTGATTTAGATAAGGTTTAAAGACCCTATGCATTAAATCTATAAAAGTAGCAGGAGCATTCGTTAACCCAAATTGTGACGCCCCGAAAAAAATGAGTTTGAGAACCCGAAAATTTTCTAATTTTCTAGGATTTATTTTTTTAACGCCCGCCTTTTCTACATTTTCTTGATTAGAAAAATTCCCAGATAAAGTTTATGAGCAAAGATAGTTTCAAAATGATTTTTCTAGTATCGATTAGTTTTTGAGAAATTAAAAGCGTATTTTGGACGTGGGACCCGCAAGTGCGGTAAATGCATTATATTTTTTTGACAACTTGTTGAAATTTTGTATTAAGTGATATTATTTTACAAGGTGTTAAGATATTTGTATTGGAGAGACAAAAAGATAAGTTTTGAACCAAAAGGTGACAAGTGTCACCTTGTGATTTAATCTTGGACCTTGACTTTGACTTGGACTTGTCTTAACCTTTACTAAACCAAATTTTGACCCAATTTCTTTCCATTTTATTGTCTTGGCTGACTCTCTCTCTCTCCAAGAAAAGAAAAGAAAGCTCTCAACTTGTTTCTTCAATTTCTTGCTCAAATCTAGCAAATCAACCGTTTAAACTTCCAATTACTCCATAAAACCTCTTAGTTTGGTGGAGTTGAGCTTGGTTGTGAAGTTGTTTGGAAAGTTATGGTGACAAGTTGCTCTCCCTCTTGTTTTACTAAGGTGAGTGGTGGATGAACCCCTTTCCTCCCTTTAATGATGTTTAATGTATGTTTAGTAGTGGCATAAGAGGCAATTTTATGGATTAATTCTTGATTTGTGGTTGAAATGATGAAGTTTTATTATTTTTGGGGATTTTTCTGTTTTAATATAAGCATGATTGTGTGGCTATCTAGGATGATTAGAAATGGTATATAATGACTTAAGGAGGTGGGAAAAGTGAACAATTGCAACCAATTTCTGGTTTGGGAAAAATTTCAGCAAGTTAGGGTTTTTGGGTTGCACAATCTGTCCGAATTTTTAGCACCTAGTTAGAGGCCGAATTGGCCTTGGCTTAAAACAATAAAGTTTTAGGTATTGATGTGTTTGAGGTGCCTGTAAAATTTCAGGTCATTTGGAGTAGTGTAGAGTGAGATATGTCGATTTTACTGTAGCTATTCTGGGTTGATCAGAATGTGCAAACTGTGTTTGTAATCGTATGTTTTGACTGGAATTGCTTTGGATTTGGATGTTGGTGTCTTCTTATGAAATGTAGCTTGAGGTCTTAGCTACCGCATGCCTTTGGAATCAATGCATTTGGACCTGTATAGACTGAGTTGGACTAATTACAGCATGGTGTGATTTGTGAACCTGCAATTACGGTTCTGGTTTGGTATTCTGCATTTTTGACCTGTTTGCATTCAAAACTGGGTTGAGTGACCTTCTGTAATGTTGTAGCCCTGTCTTTTAGCTTCGAAACGGTGTATCTTACACCCCCATCCGATAATCGTAGTGCCAATGGTGCCAAAATCACTAAAGGACATCAAATCTGTTTTGGGTTTTAGGGCTTGGATTCGGACAAGATAATGGTTTATGACGAATGGGTTCTGAGCCGTGGAGGTGAGTGACCTCAAACTACTTCTAAAGTTATTTATGAACCATTTCTTACATTATTTACTTTTGAACTGTTTCCAAAGTTACTTTTGAAATGTTTTCTTGCATATCATGTGTGCTGGCATTTGAGTGTGCCTTGTTTGCTATATTTCTTGACTTCATGACTTGTATTTTGGTTGATAACGTGTTAAGCGCTTATAATGATTTTCAAAACGAGTTTTCGAGGCGAGTGTGTACTTTATCGCACTCGACCTCGATAAATGTGAAATTTTCGATTGAAATGTTACTTGCGCATGAATGTAAGCCTTTTGGGCTGAACTGGCCATTGCCCCTTGTTACCGGTCGTCTTGAGCCAGAAGCGGACTCGGTCAGGCGATTAGGAACTTGGGTGAACGTTTGGTATACTCGAGTATTACCTATGTAGGTTGGTGGAGCCTGGCCAAAAGCCAGGGACGGGGTGAATGAAATGAAATGAATGACCAAATGAGCGAGGAAATGTCAGGAGAATGAATGTATCCTTTCATGAATGTTACTATCGCTTTCCATTGTAAATGTTTCTTGAATTATTGATAATCCATATTTACTGTTTTGAAAATGATGCAGTTGTTTCCGGATTTATCATTTAATTTATGACATCATTGCTATATGACATCATTGAAATGAACTATCGTGAAACCGATTTGATTAATGATTTTCTGGTTACTCGCTGAGCTTTTAGCTCACCCCAAAAACTATTTTATTCCCCTCCACAGGGCTCATGGCGAAGGAAGGACTTGTAGTACTTGTGCACGTGTATGGATGGCCTAAACTTTGTACAAATTTGTATTTGGAATAATTTTATGTATAGTTAGAAATTATTTTTGCTTCGCTTATGACATGTATTTATTGGAGACTTGGATGTGTAATTGTGGGAACATTTGATGTAATATTTGAGATTTATCTTGTAATATATTTGAGGATTGTAGTGATCGACTGAGTCCTGGCGAGAGTTGGGCAGGCGACCCGCCGAACCCTCTGGTTCGCCTTAGGGGGAGGTGGGGCCGTCACACAAATGGCATCACGGCAAACTCAAAATGCCCATATCTCGAGTTAAAAGCAGTTTTGGGTATGTCCTTCTCCAAAATCCTCAACTGATAATAACACTGTCTTAAATCCAACTTCGAGAATACTACAGTCCCTTGCAATTGATCAAATAATTCATCAATATGGGGCAAAGGGTACTTGTTCTTAATTGTAACATCATTCAAGCCTCGGTAGTCTATACACAGTCTCAAACTCCCGTCCTTCTTCTTAACAAACAAAACTGGGGCTCCCCACGGCGAATCACTTTCCCGTATAAAACCCCGTTCTAACAAGTCTTTTAATTGCAATTTCAACTCCTTCAATTCGACTGGGGCCATTCGATACGGCGTCCTACAAATAGGGGCTACTCCCGGAGTTACATCGATCTTAAAGGCTATTTCCCGTTCCAGGGGTAGAGTCTCTAATTCTTCAGAAAAAAACATCAGGAAAGTCTTTCACTACAGGCATGTCCTCCAGGGGTGTTAATAAGAAAAACCAAATATCCTTGAGTTCTTTTACTTAACAACTTTCTAGCCCGAATTCCTGAAATAAGTGCAGACGAAGCTAATTTACCCCTTACATCCAGTTTCAGGGTTGCTTCTCCTGGAATACGCAACTCTACAATTTTCGTCCTACAGTTTAATTGAGCATTATAACGGGCTAACCAATCCATCTCCAAGATTACATCGTATCCCTTAATCGTCAATCCCATCAAATCAGCCAATAATTTTCGTTCCCTAATTCAGACTTCACAATCTTGATACACCAAGTTAGCAATTAGACTTTGATCCCAAGTAGGCGTTTTAACCTCTAGATCATATGGTAACTTAATTGGCTTCAAGTCTATCCCACTCATGAAGTTAGGGTTTACAAAAGAATGTGTAGCACCTGGATCAATTAAAACCCTAGCTAAACGGTGAAAGATTGGGATTGTACCTTCTACCACCTCAGTTGTCTCAGGAACTTGTTGATAATCCAGTGCATAAACCCTAGCCGGTACTTTCGGTCGGCTCCCTCCGGCACTGGTTTGCTTAGAGGCTGACTTTTCCGGTCTTTGGGTATCATCTCCCGTCTTCATTTTGTTTGGACAGTTCACGAGCTGGTGCTCGGTACTTCCGCAGGCCAAGCACTTCCCAGACTTCCTCCAACAGTCATTTTCAGAATGGTTGGGTTTTCCGCAGTACCCACATGTAACTTGAGGGGTCACCGCTGAACCACTAGAAGGCGCTCTCCTTGCTTATGTTAGTCCATTACGACCTCCTCTAGATAAAACTCCTCTCGAAGCTCCAGCAGTCGTTGGTCCTCCCGCTCCTCTTCCCATTTTGGAAGGCTGTGCATTTTTACTAGCTTGTCCAAAGGTATGGCTAGAAAAGTTTCTTTTTCTATTGTGAAAGTCTCTCACTTGCAATCTTGCACTCTCAACCCTTTGTGCCTTCTCTAAAGTTTCAGTAAATATAGAAATTTGGGCTGCGGTCAAGCTCTCTTGTATCTCCACATTAAGTCCCTGAACAAACCGTCTAATCCTTTTTCGCTTATTGGTCACCAGTTCGGGAGCGTATTTTGAAAGGTTAGTAAATTTTCCTTCATACTCAGTTACACTAAGAGTTCCTTGTTTCAGCTTGATAAATTCAGCCTCCCTCTTCTCTTGAATTAAGGGCGGAAGAAACTTTTCATTAAATTCCCTTGTGAAATTCTCCAAAGTCCAAGGGATTTGATTTCTCTCCCATTTTCCTTTTATCAGATCCCACCAAGCACGGGCTACTCCCTCAAATTGGAAAGCAGCGAAATTCACTCGCCTATCTTCAGTGTAGTCTAAAACAGCGAATATGTTGGTCATCATTTCTAACCAATTCTCCGCTACCTCAGGATCAGGTTCGCCAAGGAACTTAGGCGGGTTAAATATCAAGAACCTCTCTAAGGCTCTATCCTCTCTTCTTTCTTGACCCCCAGGTTGGTTGAACAGTCTAGGTCCTTGTCTATCAACTAAGCACTCTAGGATATCAGTCATCCTAGTAATGGCAGTAGCCACTTGATTACCCTCAATATTTTCCTGACCCTGGGTCGGTCCAGTTGCCGATCCCTGGTCGTTCCTTTGAGGTTGGGTCTGTCTAGTCCCTCGCCCATGATCTCGACCACTTCTTAGTCCTTCTATAATCTAGGCGTGCCTAGTGCAAGAAATAAATAATAAATTATGCGGTGCAAAGTAGAGAGTAGGAACCAATCAAGAAAACATCGGAAATAATAATAATTTACATTCATTAACATATCAAGTTCATACAATTAGCAAGTCATGGGATAGTCACAAAAATATAGCACACAAGTGCCACAAGAGTACTTTTAGTCACAGAAGACTAAAGTAAGAGCAAGTGTTTCAAAAATAAGCTACACAGTCATGGAAAATACAATGGCCTCAGCACTTAGCGTCACCCCAACTAATTCTAGCTATACTAGTCAAAAGAGTCAAAAGAGTCAAAAGAGAGGTCAAACTGCCTAGACCTAGTCCACAGTAGGATTATCAGGAGGAACCTCCTCCTCAGGATCCTCCTCCTCAGAGTCCTGAGCTACACCCATCGCCTCATCCACTAGCCTAGTGGCATCAGTTAGGATCCCGGAAGCCCTATCACGAACCTCCTCCCTCAACCTAGTAAGCTGAGCCCTAGTGCTCCGAAACTCCTCATTAACAACAGCAGACATAGCTGAGGGCCCTCAATCACCTCCTCGAGCTCGGCGATTCTCTCGCCCTGAGCGCTAACCATCTGTCTAACCTCGTCCACCTCAGCCTGTAAACCCAAGTTGGCATTCACCAACTGACGACGCTCGTCGTCCAAGGCCAGTACAACGTGATTTGGGTAAGCAAAGGTCACCCTACAAACACATCGAGGATATCTGTCAGGTGGGGAATAGTGTACTCGAACTCCTCCAACTAGAGCTCAGTAGTAGATAGGCCTAGGAGCCACAATATGACCATTCGCATGGCCATTCCCGTCAGCTGCCGGAACTCCATTTCCGTTTTCCATCCCTACAAAATAATAACACTTTTCGGGTTAGAAATTTAAATCACTATCTAGTTCGGATGTCGTTTATGCATGCCTAACCCAATCACTAGTATACCCCAAATACCTCTTAAGGTATAACTTAATGATCCGGTTTCAGGTTTTAAGGGTAGAGTATCTAATATGTCTCCCATATAGATCTCTAACCTAGCGCTAACCTAGCGCTCTGATACTAACTGTGACGCTCCCACTTCTCCCTAAGGCGAACCAAAGGGTATCCGCGGGACGCCTGCCTAGCTCTCGCCAGGACTCAAGCAATTCCATTCAAACTTATTATCGAACTACACAACACAAGTAAATAACTTAAGTACAGTGAATGCGGAAGCGTTCAAGCTTAACAACAGTCATCCATTATCCAACCCGCACGTCGGGTGCTCAAGGTACATCATGAATTCCAAATATACATCATGCTCCACAAGTTACATTTCAAATCCAAAAGAACCCAAAACCAAGGCATAGCCAAAATGTAATAGAAATCCTAAACAAAAGCACATCAGTAGGGTTTCTCCAGTACACTTTCGAGTTCAAACCTGTTAAGGAAAACAAATCTATAGGGTGAGTAAAAACGCTCGTGAGGCCAAGAACACACATGCAAGCACGTTGTTCAGGTAACAAGCCCAAATAACAATTCAAGTGATAAATTACAAGTAATTCATAAAGCCAACAAACTGTGAACTGAAACAATTCAAGGATATGGTAGCTCTCAGCAGTTAAGTTCCACTTGCTTTGCCAGTTCATTCGTATATCTTCCCGCGATGACTCTCCGTCAACCGGGTTGATATTTCCAAACCGTAGATCACCACTTACTTCTCATCTGTCCACCATACACCGCTTCGGGCCCGCACGACATTTATAAGCCGATACTCCACGAGTATGTCAAGCAAGATCTCTCAATAGATCAAACTTATCATGTAAATCTCATGGCTCACCGAGGTTCCCGACCAAGCCCATGCCGGCTCGAGTTCCAAGGTCGGCCTATGAGTTTGGGCGTCCCCCATGTATCATGTAAGTGTCGAGGAGATTCACTCCAACGACGTATGCAGCCATAGCATACCATGTCATGTATTCAAGCATTTGACAGGTTTAAGCATGTATTTCAGGTCATGTAAACCAGGCAAATCATGTTAAACATGAGTCATTTGTTTCAAATGAGAACGAGTGCGATAAAGTACACACTCACTCCATTTTTCAAAACCAGGTAGGCTAAGCATGTAATCAGGTAAGCCAAGCATGAATCAAGTCCATAGAGTTCAAGTAGTCATACACTTGACACTCACTAGGCAAATCAAGAAGAAATATTTTATGGAAGTTCAAGTGTTCATTGTAGGATCCTCTTGAAGGTCCTCGTGTGCGCCTGAGGAAATAATAATGTATTATCATTCACGTGCCCCAATTATCAAGGAAGATTGTATGTTAGTACAATCTAAGAAAATTTCATGAAAACGAATCTCAATTACTCGTAAATAGAGGTTCAACTAGAGTTTCTTAAAGTACAAGAGCGATCGAGTTTTCATTTTGGGAAATCAAGTATAAAACGTTCAAGTAATATCGAAGGGATAAGGAGTGCTTGAAAACTCCCTTCCTTTCAAATTCGGAAAATTTTCAGTTTTGATACGATATTTTGAAAAATCGTATCTTACATTTTACATGTCAAAAATTGGAAAACTTGGTACCGTTGGAAACCTCTTTGAAAGTACTAAAAGTTCTTAGAAAACACTTTTCCATGCTTCTGAATGGAAAATATTTAAAAATGGGCTCAAAGTTACTGTTTCAGAGTACTTAAGGTTGTGTTGGGGTTGATTTTTCGTTAACTTTGGAAATTCGGAAAAATTCACACGTTATGATCTAGTCTCTGAAATTTGTGACTCAATTAGAGTTACAAGTAAAGTTTATAACAGAAAAGGTGGATCAAGAATCGGAGTTTCGAGCACCGAGGTACGGTAGCTCAAAGTTAGGGAAAAATCCAAAACTGGTGAACAAATTTCCATATTTGAGCTTCCAACTTTGGGACTTTAGTTAGGTATCGAAATGAACTTGGATTGGTACAAAATTTGGCAGTATAATACTCCTATATAAAAAGTATCCCTATATCAAATTTCATGGAAAAATACATTCGGGAAGGTAGTCAATCAAACAACCAAAGTTTCGAAAATCTTAAGACAAAACTGTCTTGAGCCTTTTGTTTTCCATTCCAAATATTTGGTCAAGGAAAAATTCCTCAAACATGGCTCATTAGTGTAGGCAAAGCCTAAGGAACATTCATGGTACATTTCGCAAGTGTTTAGCACCAAAAATTTCAGTTAGCAAGTCTACACCAAGCCTTGCATCAAATCTGTCCAAAAGTCAGGATTTTCAAGAGCAGGGCAAGTTCCGTATTTTGATCACAAATCACTCAAATTAACTCGGAATTGGGCATGGTTTATGGCGTTGGAAAAATATTCATAGAGCTATAATTTCACAGAAGAAATCATTTTGAAATTCAGCACACAACTAGCTCGAATTCGAGCCACAAGTTGCAGCCTCAGCATTTCGTTCCAGGAAAACAGAGAAACAGGACAGCCGATTATGTTATGAATGTCTCTTTGCCTTTTGACTTTTGTGATGACAAAAAGGGGGAGAGATATGAAGATATGAATATGGATATGTGCGGGATGCGTTGAATTGGCTGGACAGCTGGCAAAATGTCGGTTGCTTAACTATTTTTGGATGATTGAATAAATCTGTGAAGTAGCCAAGTGAGGGGGAGTTTTTCTATTTTTGTTCTACGATTGACTAAGTAAGGGGGAGCTTTTGTAAAATGAGAAAGGGGGAGCCTATTTGTAATCATCAAATTTCATTTCAAACCATTGTTTTGTCATCATCAAAAAGGGGGAAAATGTTATTCTTGATTTTGATGATCACAAAGCACTTTGAAATGTTTATCTAATTCTCTTCAAATGTAAGTGTTTTGTCTTTTAGAGAATCAGGTACAAAGGTGTCAAGGAAAGAAAATCAACCAAAAGAAGAAGCAAAAATAGGGCACTCATGTCGGACGTTCGAAAGGATGAAAAACATCAAGAAGGAAACTCTGTCGGACGCTCGTGAGGAAGCATCGGACGTCCGGGTGGATCGGACGCACGCTTCGGACGCACATCGATCGCGTCGGACGTCCGAAAAATTTCGCAAAGTTCTGATGACTCTTTGACGACGTTCGGACGCAGAAACTGTCGGATGATAAAATCTCATTGAACGTCCGAACGACAACTTGGCTGATTTTCAGACGATGGGATCGGACGATGATTAAGCTATCGGATGTCCGACAGCCCCAACGGCTAGCTGATTCTTCATCTGTCTTCTATCCGTTGGAAGCATTAATGAAACCCATTTTTGGTCTCCTTTAAATATAAACGATTCTGAACCAGGGAGCGACTTTTACACACTTCGTTTACAAGATCTCAAGAGATATTTTAGCTAGAAAATCTCCTAAACAAGATTTGTTCTCCAAGTAGTGTGAAGTTCTAGTAAGCACTTCTCTTGTGTTTGAAATTTTCAATAGTGTAGCTTTGTTGAGGGTTATCTGAGTGATAGTAAAACTTCCTAGCTTGACTAAGTGAGGCTTGGGGAAAGGAGGAAATGATCCCTCCATTGTACATTGAGTTGATTATTTTTCATGAAAGAGAAGGTGCTCATCTTTGTGATTGGTCTTCAAGTTTGAGGAAAGCTTGGTAGACAATCGGTTTAATACTCTATCTTATTTCTTTTGTTTAATAAAATTCTCATTGCTTATATACACTCTTATTTCTGATCAACATTGCTCTCTTCTTTAAATTTACTTGGCTGATCACTACTAGAAAAGAAGGTAAATTTTTATTAAAGAAAAAGTGCATAAACTCAATAAAGTATTTTTAATCAACCTAATTCACCCCCCTCTTAGGTTGTCTTTGGGCCTTACAATTGGTATCAGAGCTTGGTCTCCTAGAGATTAAACTCAAGTGGCTTGGAGTAAAGATGCCAACCAATCATGCCATGTTTGTTGATGGGCAATCTGTCACTAGGCCTCCCATGTTTACTGATTCCAATTATGTTAGTTGGAAAGAAAGAATGATTATGTTTTTGCAATCCATTGATATTGAGCTATGGTTTATTGTGAATGAAGGACCGCATGATGCTAACGTTCTTGATGCAGATACAGGTTTGTTTCGGCCAAAAACAAGAGTTGAGTTGAATGCTCAAGATAGAACCAATCTCACATTAAATGCCAAAGCCATGAATGTTCTTTATAGTGCCTTAGACTCAAATGAATCAATTAGAGTAAAAGGATGTAAATCTGCCAAAGAAATGTGGGATAAACTAAGAGAAATTCATGAGGGTAGTGACAACGTGAGAGAACAGAAAAAGTCTATCTTGGTCACAAAGTATGAATCATTTAAAATAGAACCCCTTAAGGATATTGACAAAATGTATTGCAGGTTCAATGACTTGATCAAAGATCTCGAGGTGTTGGGCAAAGAGTACACCTTGGGAGAGAAAAACAGGAAAATTCTCAATGCATTGGGCAAACAATGGGAAAGTAAAGTGACTGCAATAGAGGAGGCTAAGGATTTGAATTCTATGCCTATTGAATCTCTCATTAACTCACTAACCTCCTATGAGTTGAAGTTGAAAACTAAAGTGTAGGAGGAAGAGGACGCGAGAGCAAAGAGAAACATAGCTCTAAAGGCAGCTCAAGGTGAAGATGATCCAGTTCAGTTGGATGATGAAGACTCGGATGGTGATGACAACGATCTTACTCTCATCACAAAAAGTTTCAAGAGAATCTTGAATAAAAGGAGATTGTTATATGAAAAGGAATCTGAATAAAGGAATGAGATGTATGTGGTTAGTTAGACACAATGCTAACTATTGTGGACCCAAAAGTTAAAGGGTACCAAACACTCTCTCTTTTCAGGGAAAAGGCTCAAACAAGTCCAAATGGTTCATTGACAGTGGCTGTTTAAGGCATATGACCGGTGATCCTTCGTTGTTCATAAAGCTAAAATCAAAATCAAATGGAAAGGTGACATTTGGTGATGACGTGAAAGCTAAGACAATTGGAATAGGTGATCTTGGTAAGGATGGTGAAACTTTTATTCATAATATACTCTTAGTTGATAATTTAGGTTATAACTTGCTTAGTGTTAGTCAATTATGTGATAAAGACTTGAATATGTTGTTCGAAAAGCATGAATGCATTGTGCTTGACTCTAAATATAATGTTGTGTTCAAAGGTAAGAGGTTTAACGATATTTATATTGTTGTTCTTGATAAACTTGATTCCTCTAGCTTCCAATGTCTTAAAGCTTCAAATGAAGATCCTTGGTTGTGGCATAGGAGACTTTGTCATTTTAACATGAAATTACTAAAGGAAATTTCGAAAAAGGAGTTGGTTAGAGGCTTGCCAAAAATTAGTTTTGAAAAGGACAAAATTTGTGATGCATGTCAATTTGGGAAGCAAACAAAAATTTTCTTTAAACCAAAGAAGTGTGTATCAACTTCTAAACCTTTGGAACTCTTACATCTTGATTTATTTGGTCCTACTCAAATTACTAGCTTGGGAGGTAAGAGATATTGTTTTGTGATTGTTGGTGATTATTCTAGATATACTTGGGTGATATTCCTTGCTCATAAAGATGATGCCTTCAAGAATTTTACTTCATTGTTTGCTAAAGTGCAAAATCTGCTTGGTTTTAAAATTGTTAGGATTAGAAGTGATAATGGGACAGAATTCAAGTTTTGTGATTTTCCAGAATTTTGTGATCATAACGGCATAACACATGAGTTTTCTATTGCAAGGACTCCACAGCAAAATGGTGTTGTACAAAGGAAAAATAGAACACTCCAAGAGGCTGCTAGAACTATGTTAAGTGAATGTAGTATGCCAAAATATCTTTGGGCTGAAGCGGTAAACACCGCATGTTATGTGATGAATAGAATCCTCTTGAAACCTATTTTGAATAAAACATCTTATGAACTGATTTTTGATAAGAAACCTACGGTTGGATATTTCAAATTTTTTGGTTGTAAATGTTTTATTTTGAATTTAAAGAAACATATTGGTAAGTTTGAAAAAAAATCTGATGAAGGAATATTTTTGGGGTATTGTGAGAACAAAAGAGGATATAGAGTCTTTAATAGAAGAACTCTTGTGATAGAAGAAGCTATGCACATAACATTTGATGAAACTAATGATAATAATTCCAAAAGTTCGTGTGAGGATGATGATGTAGGTGTTCATGAAGGAATGAAAAAGCTAACAATTGGAAATGAAGGAAACTCTAAACCGGAAGCAAAGGAAATGGAGGATGAAGCTCATGAAGATCAAGAAAAGGAAGATGAAGACAAGAATGATGATTCATTCAAAGACCTTCCCAAAGCTTGGAAATTTAGCCAAAATCATCCAAGAGAGCTTATAATTGGTGATCCATCCGAGAAGGTAAAGACTCATTCCTCATCTAAGAAATTGATAGACAATTTTGCTTTAGTCTCTCTTTTTGAACCTAAAAATATCAATGATGCCTTAAAGGATGAAAACTAGATTTTGGCAATGTAAGAGGAACTTAATCAATTTGAGAGAAATAAGGTTTGGACACTAGTTGATAGACCTCAAAATCAACCTATCATTGGCACGATGTGGGTTTTTAGAAATAAGTTGGATGATAAAGGTGTAGTTGTAAGAAATAAAGCTAGATTAGTTGCTAAAAGATATGTACAAGAAGAAGGAATTGATTTTGATGAAACATTTCCTCCCGTAGCTAGATTAGAATCGATTAGAATGCTTCTTGCTTTTGCTTGCTTCAAAGGTTTCAAATTGTTTCAAATGGATGTTAAAAGTGCCTTCTTAAATGGTTTTATTGATCAAGAAATATATGTGGATCAACCCCCCGGTTTTAAAAATACAAAATTTCCAAATCATGTGGTTAAACTCTCAAAAGCATTATATGGACTAAAACAAGCTCCAAGAGTTTGGTATGAAAGATTGAGTGGTTTCTTGATTGAAAATGATTTCAAAAGAGGTATTGTGGACACCACATTTTTTACTAAGCAAGCGTTAAATGATCTTCTTATTGTGCAAATATATGTAGATGATATTATTTTTGGTGCTACTAATGAGTATCTATGCAAGGATTTTTCCACCATTATGCAAAGTGAATTTGAAATGAGTATGATGGGAGAATTAAATTTCTTCCTTGGACTTCAAATACATCAAGCCCTAGAGGGAATTTTTATAAATCAAGCAAAATACACCAAGGAATTGCTGAAAACATTTGGCATGGAGGACTCAAAGCAAGTTGGAACTCCAATGTGTACTTCTACAAAACTTGACAAAGATGAAGAAGGTAAACATGTGGATGAAAAGCACTATAGAGGTATGATTGGAAGCCTACTCTATTTAACCGTAAGTAGACCCGATATTATGTTTGCTGTTTGCTTGTGTGCTAGATTTCAATCTTGTCCAAAAGAATTACATTTGAATGCTGTTAAAAGGATTTTTAGGTATTTGAAAAGTACATTAGACTATGGTCTTTGGTATGCTAGATCTTGTGAATTTGCTCTATATGGATATTCGGATGCGGATTTTGGTGGTTATCGTATGGACAGAAAAAGTACTAGTGGAACTTGTCACTTTCTTGGTAATTGCTTAATTTCTTGGTTTAGCAAAAAACAAAATGCAATCTCTTTGTCTACAACCGAAGCGGAATATATTGCCGCTAGTGCATGTTGTGCTCAACTTTTATGGATGAAGCATACCATGAATGATTTTGGATTGTTATATGACTACATGCTTATATTCTGTGATAATACTAGTGCTATCAATTTGACCAAAAATCCAATTCAGCATTCTAGGACAAAACGTATAGATATAAAGCACCACTTTATTCGCGATCTTGTTAAAAAAGGTGAAGTTTGTGTGAATTATGTTTGTTCTAAAGATCAAATTGCTGATATTTTCACAAAAGCTTTGCCATTTGATCAATTCATTCATCTAAGATCAAAATTAGGGATAATCGAAAAATCATTTTAAAAATTTTTCTGTTCAAAGCTTTCGGACGTCCGAAAGCAGATGAATGGACGTCCGATAATGTTATTCAGCTATTTTCCTAGAAAGCACCTGTTTGGACGAAACTGTCGGACGCACGACTTCGTTCGCCCGTCCGACAGTGCAACGGTACGCTTTTTAAAGTAACTTCTCACCTCATTTGCTTCAGACCCTTCTTCTTCTCTTCTCTCTCGGACGAAAACTGTCTCTCCTTTTCACTCTCAATTCATGCTATTCTGAAGCACTTATTCCAAAATTGACTCAACAAAAAACTTTTCCTGATCATTGCGAGTTCATCTTCCTGATCTTTTCACCAAATCTCATCATATTTCGACAGTTCCCAAATTTCCCTCAAAACCCTATTTTCCCATAGCCATTCTGTTCAATTATCTTCAAGTCTCGTTTACCCCAAAATTCTTGTGTGATTCGCTCCCATACTACTATGTGCATCATTAGCATCATACATCTCACGCATTTCACACAATGGTGAATCTAAGAGGAGGAAAAGTGCCTGCCGGACGCAAACACACACTCAGGGATGAGGATGCTGATTCTCCTAGGGCCAAAAGATCCTCCAAACGTGTCAAAAAGGGAGCAGTAAAGGCTCAAACTTCACAGCCTTCTGCTCAGCCTGAATCCGAACAAGGGACTACATCTCAACCGCCCTCCCAATCAACCACAGTCTCCCCATTCTTTGATGATGTTGCCAAAGAACAACACTCCTGGATATCCCAAAAAGGTTTCATTCCTCAACGTACCATAAATCCCTCTGAATTTCGCAAAATAGATTTAGAGTCCATTCTGCGTCTCTTTGGATTCCAGAAATGGTCACATATCATTTTCATGCCTAACGTTTATTACCCTGAAATGCTATATCAATTCTTTGCCAATCTTAGGAAAGGCACTGATCACATTGAAATTTTGTCCAGGGTAAATGTGGTAGATTTAGTGTTTGATCCTGAAATTGTGAATGCTGTTTTAAATACTGTTATTGAACCAGGATGCACAAGTAAAATTGCCAATTTCTTTTCTTATGAAGAGCATCCCACTGCTGATAATCACTTTGATAGTGCTAAGATGTTGTCTTATTTTTAAAAGAAGTTTTCTGCCCCTGCTGATGCAAAACTAAATGACCTTGCTCCTGTGAATCTCATTGCTTTCTCAATCATTTCAAATTTGCTTGTGCCTATCGATGGTCATAGGACAGATGTGTGAGAACTTGCAAATTCCTTATATTTTCTCAAATTTCCTTGTTATTTGAAAATTATTTGGTAATTATTATTCATACTATCCTACGGCTAAATCACCCTAGAAAAGTGCCAAGAGTCATAGGAAATTAGGATTTTCCTATTCGTTTTCAATTCAAGGTGAAATAAGAATTTTCGTGTATCCGTAGTGTAATTATCCTGTGAGGCCCCAGTTCGTTCTACGTTGATATATTCATTAATTGAGCGGTAACGTTTGGTTTTGGGAGTATTTCGAAAACCCTAAGTAGGGATTAAGATTTAAACCCTAAGTTCCGGTTAAGATTGAAAACCCGTTTTTCTACATTTTCTTTATTAGAAAATGCCCCTGATAATTTTTATTGAGTAAATAGAGTTTTTAGATGATTTTTCTAGTATTAGTTAGTTTTTGAGAAATTAAGAACGTATTTCGGACGTGGGACCCACTAGTGCGAAAAGTTCGGAAAAATTCGGCCGATTAGGTTAAGTTTCGGATACTGGTTTTAATTTACCGGGTGTTAAGAGATAAGTAGAGGTTGCAATTTGGATTGATATGAGAGAGAAAAGTTAGGTAGATATTTAATAAAAGGTGACAAGTGTCACCATAAGATTTAATCTTACCATAAGACCACTATTCACCTTTTTCTATTTTGACCAAATAAATTACCAAAAATAACCAAAAATTCCTCATTCTTTTCTCCCTCTTGGCCGACTCTCTCTCCAAGCAAAAGAAGAAAAACCTCTCTCAATTCCTTGCTCTAATCTTGCCCAAATCAACAACTTAACCGTTTAATCTTGAATTCCTTCCATAAAACCTCTTAGTTTAGTGCTTGTAAGGTGTTGTGTGGATTTGTTTGGAAAGCCAAGAAGACCTATTACTCTCTCTCTCTTGTTCTAAGGTGAGTTATGAAGAACCACCCTCCTCCCTTAATTGATGCTTTAATCATGATTAGTGGTGATATGAGATGCAATATTATGGTTTATTTCTTGATTTGTGGTTGACATGATGAAGCTTATTTATTTTTGGGGATTTTTCTGTTTTAATATGAGCATGATTGTGTGGTTATCTATGATGATTGGAAATGATGTTTAATGACTCTAGGAGGTGGAAAAAGTGAGTAATTACAATCAATTTCTGTTTTGGAAGAAATTGGAAAAATTAGGTTTCAAAGTTCAACATTTCTGTCCGAATTTTTAGCACCTATTTAGAGGCCGAATTGGCCTTGGCTTAAAACATAAAAGTTGTAGGGAATGACATTTTAGAGGTGCTGACAAAATTTTAGGTCAATCGGAGTAGTGTAGAGTGAGATAAGTCGAAATTACTATTGCTGTTCTGGTTTACTCAGAATTGGAAAACTGTGATTGTAATGGGTTGTTTTGGCTAGGAATGCTTCCGAATTGATTGTTGTGGTCTTCTGATGAAATGTAACCCTGTTTCTAAGCTTTCATATGGCTTTGGAATTTCTGGATTTAGACTTGTGTAGGCTAAGTTATGATGTTTACACTAGACTGCGTTTTGTGAACCTGTTTTACGGTTCTGGGATATTGTACTGCATTTTGACCGAGTTATACTCGAAACTAGATTGAGTGGTCTTCTTCAACATTGTAGCCCCTTGAGTCCTGAATATACCTGTAAAATCTCAGGTCAAATGGATTAGTGTACTCTGAGTTATGGACAAAAACCTCAGGCCTGTTTTAGACATTACTTGGTGTACGTTTGGAATTTCAGCTTCTGACCGTGGGTTTTTCCGTTTTGATACTTTGCGAATTGGGTGTTGATCCCTTCATAAGAAATTTAGATCGTGGTCTCAGCTTCGAAACGGTATAAAGTACGTCGAAATCCGAGTTCCGTAGCTTCCGTTATGACCCAAACAATATCAATCGTCAGAACTGCCTTGTATCTGGACAGTTCTGACGGGTATTTTGGCACTCGATTTTCGTTCAATTCTGAGTGAATTCAGATCTTGGCCAAAACATCAAAGTTTTATCTTTATGTCTCAGCTTTCTAACGCCTCTGGAATTTCTTGATTTCAATTTCTGAGCTGTGAGTTACGGCCTTGCCAACAGGGCCTGTTTGGTAAACCGTAATGAAACAGCTGGCACTATTTCGTGCATTTTTTACCTATACCTATTGAGATCTGGGTTGAGATGTCTAAATTAAAGTTGTAGCTCTTCCTCTTAGCTTCGAAACGGTGTCTCACCCACCTTGATCCGACACTCCTAGCTTAATTTTTGACCAAAACGGTTTGAGATGGCAGATTTGGCCGTCCCGTTTGCCGTTTCCGCACGCGTGCGTGTGCCCTTTCCGCCGTTTCCGTACTTGCGTGTGCCGATGTTGCTGTTTTATTTGTTTTGGGCACGTTAGTGGCCGTTTATGACATAATGTGATAAAATCTTTCATTTCAGACAGCGGTGAGCTAGGTGGAGCCGGTGGGGCCCACTACTAGCGAACGCGCGAAGCGATTTTGCTTTAGTACTACTTTCGGTATTTTGAGTAAGTATTCAGGCCGGTTTGGTGTGTTTTCTTTGCTATGTGTTTGAGATATGTGAAAAGGGCACTTAGGCGAGGGTGTACTTTATCGCACTCGACCTAAACCCTAATTTGAATGTATAATTGTACTTGGCATATGTATATGAACCTTTTGGAACCAAAACCCTTGAGCTTGTGGCTCGGGGTGACTTTCGAATAAAGTTTGTGAAGTTTGCAAAGTTTGTGATTTTGAATAATTTTGTAAAGTTTGTGAGTTTGGGGCGAACTCTTGACCTGGTTGGACTATTCGAGCCGGTTAGGGCTTGGTCGAAGGCAGTCCAACTTAGTCTGAGGTCACCAAGTTTGTAGGTTCATGTTATGAACCAATTTTGTGAATCCGGTTCACCGAGAAGGTGACCAAGTTTGTGACCCGAGCTTGTGACTCAAGCTCAAGTTTGTGATTTCGTTCGCCCGGGCAAGTTTGTGAGGTGACTGGCCAGTGAGGGTGATAAGGTGTCGGTGGGTGTACAAGTGAAGTTCTACGGACTATTATTTGCAGTCGACGGAGTGTCGGCAGGAGATCCCGCATGGCACATGAGTTGGCTTTGGAGCCACCTGTATCCTTATTATGTGATGTTACTTTTCTGCTTTTGCTTTACTCTTATTGTGTAACTGTTACGTGAAATTTATGCTTTCGCCCCTGTTTACTTACTAAGCATATAGCTTACCCCATTCCTTTTGTTTTCCTTAGCAGGGGCCGACGCGGGGACTTTTGTCACACACACTAGTATAGTTAGATTGGCTTGTAATAGTTGAACAGTTAGGATGTTTGTTTTTGTTTTGGTGGTTTGACTCGATACTTTTGGAGAATGTAATTATAACTCTTTTGGGGTTGTATATATTGTATTTAGTGCTCTTTCGAACTTTAAGTTTTGAGTCCTGGCGCGAGCTAGGCAGGCGGCCCGCCGATACCCTTGGGTTCGCCCTTGGGAGAAGTGGGGTCGTCACATATCCGGTACAGAGTACGGATCAAATTTGGTGCTTAAGAGTGACTTTTAAGTGAGAAATAATATGTGATTAGAAGCAATGATAAAAGTTCGTGAAAAGAAAAAAAAAACCCTAGTACGTGTGATTTAAGGAAAAACGGCTCGAATCGACGCGTACCTTGTACTACCGATTTAACCACCACTTGATCACCACTTTCTTGCCATACAAGCTTATCACTAATTGAGCAAAATATCTTCCCTCTCATGGTTATCTCTTGACCAAAATATGTGGCCAAAATGCAAGGAGAAGAAAGAGAAAATTTTGTGGTTGTAATTAAGCCAAGTGTTGGCCAAACTTGTGGCTTAGATTAATCCTAATCTCTTGTCTTTTTAACTCCCTAAGAACAGCCTTTCTTCTTCATTTTTTCTGCTCCATAGCCGAGACAAGAGAGAGAGAGAAAGACAAAGAGAGTTCATCTTGTTCTTCTCCAAACCTTGAAAAGTTTCTTCTATTCGCGCAAATCTACTCCGATTAAGTTGTTATCTAGCACAAGGGCTACCTACCGGTGTAATTTTCTTGAGGAACAAAGGCCTTAAACACTTGTTTCTAGTCTCCTTGGAAAGGTATACATGCTAGAACCTTGACTCTCAGATTAAATTCGCGATTAGTTGCTAAATATGTCACATATGGTTGAATTATTAACGTATGTGGTGAAATAGAGGCTTGGATCATGATTTTCCATTTTTATTGGAATTTTTACAGCTTTCCTATAATTTTTCTAGTGTTTAAAAATTGGGGCTTTGATGTTTATAATCTGATATGGGAAGTTAAGGTAGTGAAGCAAGCCAAAAAATAAGGAAATTAGCAATTGATTGCAAGAATTCCAGATTTCTGGAAAATTTCAGTTCAGTTCTGTCCGGTTTTAGTACTCATAGTTAGAGGCTGAATTAGACTTGGCCTAAAACATGAAAATTGTAGAGAATATTATTTTATATGTTCTTACAAAATTTCAACTCAATCGGAGCAACGTATCCTGTGAAAAGACTAAAATACCCTCGCTGTTCTAGGTTACATTCCAGAGTTCCGCGTGGACAGTTTAGTCTATTTGGTTGTGTTTAGTCACTATGATCCGTACTGATTTAGCCAATGGCCAAAACATAAAAGTTTTAGTGTTCTGTCTTAGCTTTTAACCGCCTCCAAGAACACCTTAATCGGACCTTGGTAACCTGAGATATAGCCATTTAAAGGTAGTGCAGTTAATTAGCCGACTAGTTGGGTTTTGGTTCTGTAAATTGGGAATTTGACTAGGTTGCATTGGAAAATGGACTAAGTGATTTTCATAAAAATTGTAACCCTGTGTCTTAGCTTCGAAACGGCATAAGATTTGTCCCAATTTGATAAGCGTAGCCTCAGATGTGTTCTTTTCGCAACCACACGTCAAATCTGTCTTTTGCTAGATTGCATTTCCGCACTTGTTATTAGTTTAATTTTTGTTCTTATATTGTTTTGAGCCTATGAAATGGCTATTGACTTGAATCTATGATATGTATGACTTTGGGATTGGTTGAGGAAAAATAATGAAGCCATAAATGGCTGGAAAATAAGTAAACACAAAGGGCGTGCTGCCCAAATTTTCGCTTAAAAGCTAAGTTTCTATTTGAACTTATATATTTTCGATTGGCAAATCCTATGACTGTTTTTCCATCTTAAAACATGATCCTTCATCAATTGGAAACTCCAAATATTTACTTACTCTTACCCAAATAAAGAGGAGTGGTTTAGGGTTTTTCTTGGGTATTTTGTCCTCCATTTTTCATGAATTTCATTAAGGCATTTAGTCTATAATATCTACTTGAATATGAGATGATTTTGAACCATATAAACGATTCTGAAAACAGTATTTCTTAGCCTATCTAGTTGGATTCCGACTTGTCGTTAGTTCAAGGGTTTTCATTGGAAAATTTTATAACCCTTTTGAATTTGGTTTCTCGCTTGGATTACGAAACCCTAATTATTTCCAACCACAGATTCAAATACCCTCTTTTCACTTAAGAATCATCTTTATACGTCCTACTAGTAATTAGTCGAACTTCATTTAATTTTACCTAGTTGTTTTACTAGATAACTTGTAATATGTTCTCTTGCTTAATTTTAGGTTTCATTGGTGATTGAGGAATTGGACGTTATTTTGCTTGTATAGGTGAGTGTTCCTTGTTTGTTATATTCTCCTTGACTTCATGACTTGTTGTTATTGTTTGATAATGTGTTAAGTATTTCCAATGATTTCCAAAACGAATTTTCTAGGCGAGCATGTACTTTATCGCGCTCGAACTAAATGAAATGTGAAATTTTCAATGATTGAACGATTGAAATGTTACTTGTGCAAGAATGTAAGCCTTTTGGCTGCACTGGCCACTGCCTCTTGTTACCGATCGACTCGAGCCAGAAGCGGACTCGGTCGGGCGATTTGGTGACTTGGGTGAACGTTTTGGTATACTCGAGTATTACCTTGAAATCTGGTGGAGCCTGGCCAATGTCCGGGAAGGGGGTGAATGAAATGAATGAACGAATGAATGAACGAGGACTTTTATTGACAAAATGCATTTTCAAATGATTGAAGGTATAAGGGAATGAAAGGAGAATGAATGAATGAACGAATGAATGAATGGCTCCTTGAGAGCACGTATCCTTTTAATGAATGTGTTTATCGCTTTGTATTGTAAATGTTTTCTTGAATTATGGGTTAATGTATTGGGTTTATTACTTGTATATGTGTTCGGAACCTCACTGAGCTTTCAAGCTCATCCCTTTAGTTTTGTATTCCTTAACAGGAGACGGCGAGCAGGATGAGAGCATAGACTAGCCAGTTTAGTTCTGTTGTAATGGTTCTCGCCCTAGTGCTTGGCACGGGCTGGACGTATGAAGGATTGAGAACTTTTGTATATTCGATGTTTATACTCTCTTTTGGGATGGCAATGTATATAAGTTCCTCTTTAAGTTTTGGATAGTTGCCTATTTATTCTTGTGGTTTTATTCCGATTTTAATTGAGAACTGAAGTGATCGACTGAGTCCTGGTGAGAGCTGGGCAGGCAACCCGCCGAATCTTGGGGTACGCCCTAGGGGGAGGTGGGGCCGTCACAGGTGGTATCAGAGCTTAGGCTTCAGATTTCTGTAGTGTATCCTAGGCTAAAGTTTAGGATACCGGACTGTGCGGTTTGATTTGATTTGAAAGTTAAGCAATTGAGGGATAAAACCTATAGTTGCTTCGCGGGGTCTCTACGCGGAGTGAGCTTGGGCTAAGTGGTGAATAAGTAAGAAGGACTAAGTGCTCGTTCGAGTATAAGCTATGAACCCTGAAGTGTTATAGGTCTTAAATCTTTCTCATGGTATCTAAGGATCATAGATAGGTATGTCGGGTAGGAATTTCGATTTGTAGATGGTTTACTCTTGGGACTGGCCAGCTCGAGATGTGAATTGTCTTATTTCGGATTCTCGTGCCCGTGTACTCCAAAGTTGAGGTGATGGTAAGTGCTTAAGACTTGTATTTTGGGAACATGAACGGGTTTTGTTCGACTGTAATGAGTATAAGAAGTTAATGGACATCTCGTTTGGATAGTAAGTGACGTGAGAAACCGGACGGGGATATTTAATTGAGACTGGGACGACTTCACCTTTTCTTTTTGATTTACCCGTATATTGTTACTACATGACATTAGTATACGTGTGTGTACATGGTTATCTGTCCAATTTGATATGTATTTGTGTAATTGATTATCTGCCTTATTGATATGGCGTGTTATGTGCGTATATGTTTATTTGTGTATTTGGAATGCTAGAATTTGTTACTTTTGGTTAATTTACTGTGTTTATTTACTAAATTACCTTTTGGGGGAAAAGAAAAGAAAAGAGAGAGGGAAAAAGATATATGGACGGGAGATGCAGTCGTGGACGTGGTCGAGGCCGTGGAACTAAGTGGACCCCAGAACCAAGAGCAGAAAGGGAAACGTCAGCCGAGCAAGAGCAGGGACCGAGAGTTGCAATCGGAGACCAAATGGCGACGGCAATGCAACAAATGACAGATATCTTGGCAAGATTAGTGGATCAACAAGGCCAAATACCCGTAAACCAAACCCGGAACCCTGAGAAGGGCGAGGATAAGGCTCTTGAAAGGTTCCAGAAGTTTGCTCCTCCAAAATTCCTTGGAGGGCCCAATCCGGACGTAGCTGAACAATGGATCGAAACCATGGTTAATATCTTCACAGCCCTAAACTACACCGAGCAAAGGCAAGTGAACTTTGCAGTGTTTCAATTTGAGGGACCGGCCCGATCATGGTGGAACGTAATTAGAGCAAAATAGGAAAGAGAAGGGACTGAATGGACATGGGCAAACTTTATAAGGGAGTTTAACGAGAAGTACCTTCCACCTTTAGTCCAAGAAAGGAGGGAAGAGGAGTTTATTGGGCTACGCCAGGGAATGCTAAGTGTGACCGAATATGAAATGAAATTTACAAGATTATCCAAGTTTGCTTCGGAACTAGTAGTCACCGAACGTTGACGAGTAAGACGGTTCATACAGGGATTGAACTTGGACATCCAGGAGGCGTTAGCGGCGGCGCAAGTGAATACCTTTACGGAGGCTCTTGAAAAAGCTCAAAGGATTGAGAAGGCAAAGGCACAGGTAAAAGCCTCCCAAACCCGGAAAAGGGGTGCATCGGGCAGTGGATTGGAAGAGTTTAGTGAAACGATGGCACCTTCTAAAGCACAAAAAGGGAACCAGTTATTCCGCCCACCATGGACATTAGGAGCGATAGATGAGAGGTCTACAAAAGGAAGCCAAGTAGTACATGGAGAGATTTCCCAAGAAAGCCAAAAGATGGTTTCTCCCTTGATTTGTGGCTACTGCGGAAAGGCCAATCACACCGAGAACGATTGTTGGCGGAAAGGGCGAAAGTGTTTGATTTGCGGAAGTGGTGACCACCAGGTTAGTAACTGTCCGAGAAGACAGTCACGTGAAAGTAGTACTCAGCAACTGGAGGGCACTAAACCAAAATTAGTGAATGAAAAAGGGAATCGAACAAAAGTACCGGCAAGGGTATATGCTGTAGACAGCCAACCAACTCCTGAGCCATCTGAAGGTAAAAATTTCGAGGACGAAATTTCTTAAGGGGGAGAGATTTTGAGGACTTGCAAATTCCTTATATTTTCTCAAATTCCCTTGTTATTTGGTAATTATTATTCATACTATCCTACTGCTAAATCACCCTAGAAAAGTGCCAAGAGTCATAGGAAATTAGGGTTTTCCTATTCATTTTCAATTCAAGATGAAATAAAAATTTTCGTGTATCCGCAGTGTAATTATCCGGTACAGAGTACGGATCAAATTCGGTGCTTAAGAGTGACTTTTAAGTGAGAAATAATATGTGATTAGAAGCAATGATAAAAGTTAGTGAAAAGAAAAAAAAAACCCTAGTACGTGTGATTTAAGGAAAAACGGCTTGAACCGACGCGTACCGTGTACTACCTATTTAACCACCACTTGATCACCACTTTCTTGCCATACAAGCTTATCACTAATTGAGCAAAATATCTTCCCTCTCATGGTTATCTCTTGACCAAAATATGTTGCCAAAATGCAAGGAGAAGAAAGAGAAAATTTTGTGGTTGTAATTAAGCCAAGTGTTGGCCAAACTTGTGGTTTAGATTAATCCTAATCTCTTGTCTTTTTAACTCCCTAAGAACAGCCTTTCTTCTTCATTTTTTCTGCTCCATAGCCGAGACAAGAGAGAGAGAGAAAGACAAAGAGAGTTCATCTTGTTCTTCTCCAAACCTTGAAAAGTTTCTTCTATTCGCGCAAATCTACTCCGATTAAGTTGTTATCTAGCACAAGGGCTACCTACCGGTGTAATTTTCTTGAGGAACAAAGGCCTTAAACACTTGTTTCTAGTCTCCTTGGAAAGGCATACATGCTAGAACCTTGACTCTCCGATTAAATTCGCGATTAGTTGCTAAATATGACACATATGGTTGAATTATTGATGTATGTGGTGAAATAGAGGCTTGGATCATGATTTTCCATTTTTATTGGAATTTTTACAGCTTTCCTATAATTTTTCTAGTGCTTAAAAATTGGGGCTTTGATGTTTATAATCTGATATGGGAAGTTAAGGTAGTGAAGCAAGCCAAAAAAATAAGGAAATTAGCAATTGATTGCAAGAATTCCAGATTTCTGGAAAATTTCAGTTCAGTTCTGCCCGGTTTTAGTACTCATAGTTAGAGGCTGAATTAGACTTGGCCTAAAACATGAAAGTTGTAGATAATAATATTTTATATGTGTCAACAAAATTTCAGCACAATCGGAGAGATGTATCCTGTGAAAAGACTAAAATACCCTCGCTGCTCTAGGTTACATTCTAGAGTTCCGCGTGGACAGTTTAGTCTATTTGGTTGTGTTTATTCACTATGATTCATACTGATTTAGCCAATGGCCAAAACATGAAAGGTTTAGTGTTCTGTCTTAGATTTTAAACGCATCCAAGAACACCTTAATCGGACCTTGGTAACCTGAGATATAGCCATTTAAATGTAGTGCGGTTAATTAGCCAACTAGTTGGGTTTTGGTTCAGTAAATTGGGAATTTGACTAGGTTACATTGGAAACTGAACTAAGTGATCTGCATAAAAATTGTAGCCCTGTGTCTTAGTTTCAAAACGGCATAAGATTCGTCTCAATCCGATAAGCGTAGCCTCAGATGTGTTCTTTCCGCAACCACATGTCAAATCTGTCTTTTGCTAGATTGCATTTCCGCACTTGTTATTAGTTTAATTTTTGTTCTTATATTTTTTTGAGCCTATGAAACAGCTATTGACTTGAATCTATGATATGTATGACTTTGGGATTGGTTGAGGAAAAATAATGAAGCCATAAATGGCTGGAAAATAAGTAAACACAAAGGGCGTGCTGCCCAAATTTTCGCTTAAAAGCTAAGTTTCTATTTGAACTTATATATTTTCGATTGGCAAATCCTATGACTGTTTTTCCATCTTAAAACATGATCCTTCTTTAATTGGAAACTTCAAATATTTACTTACTCTTACCCAAATAAAGAGGAGTGGTTTAGGGTTTTTCTTGGGTATTTTGTCCTCCATTTTTCATGAATTTCATTAAGGCATTTAGTCTATAATATCTACTTGAATATGAGATGATTTTGAACCATATAAATGATTCTGAAAACAGTATTTCTTAGCCTATCTAGTTGGATTCCGACTTGTCGTTAGTTCAAGGGTTTTCATTGGAAAATTTTATAACCCTTTTGAATTTGGTTTCTCGCTTGGATTACGAAACCCTAATTATTTCCGACCACAGATTCAAATACCCTCTTTTCACTTAAGAATCATCTTTATACGTCCTACTAGTAATTAGTCGAACTTCATTTAATTTTATCTAGTTGTTTTACTAGATAACTTGTAATATGTTCTCTTGCTTAATTTTAGGTTTCATTGGTGATTGAGGAATTGGACGTTATTTTGCTTGTATAGGTGAGTGTCCCTTGTTTGTTATATTCTCCTTGACTTCATGACTTGTTGTTATTGTTTGATAATGTGTTAAATGTTTCCAATGATTTCCAAAACGAATTTTCTAGGCGAGCGTGTACTTTATCGCGCTCGACCTAAATGAAATGTGAAATTTTCAATGATTGAACGATTGAAATGTTACTGATGCATGAATGTAAGCCTTTTGGCTGCACTGGCCACTGCCCCTTGTTACCGATCGACTCGAGCCAGAAGCGGACTCGGTCGGGCGATTTGGTGACCTGGGTGAACGTTTTGGTATACTCGAGTATTACCTTGAAATCTGGTGGAGCCTGGCCAATGTCCGGGAAGGGGTGAATGAAATGAATGAACGAATGAATGAACGAGGGCTTTTATTGACAAAATGCATTTTCAAATGATTGAAGGTATAAGGGAATGAAAGGAGAATGAATGAATGAACGAATGAATGAATGGCTCCTTGAGAGCACGTATCCTTTTAATGAATGTGTTTATCGCTTTGTATTGTAAATGTTTTCTTGAATTATGGGTTAATGTATTGGGTTTATTACTTGTATATGTGTTCGGAACCTCACTGAGCTTTCAAGCTCATCCCTTTAGTTTTGTTTTCCTTAACAGGAGACGGCGAGCAGGATGAGAGCATAGACTAGCCAGTTTAGTTCTGTTGTAATGGTTCTCGCCCTAGTGCTTAGCACGGGCTGGACGTATGAAGGATTGGGAACCTTTGTATATTCGATGTTTATACTCTCTTTTGGGATGGCAATGTATATAAGTTCCGCTTTAAGTTTTGGATAGTTGCCTATTTATTCTTGTGGTTTTATTCCGATTTTAATTGAGAACTGAAGTGATCGACTGAGTCCTGGTGAGAGCTGGGCAGGCGACCCGCCGAACCTTGGGGTACGCCCTAGGGGGAGGTGGGGCCGTCACAAGATGCCAATAAAATGGAGCTGTATCTTTTTTATTGTTTTCGAGAAAAAATTCGCATTGACTTTGGCTTTGTCATGTGCAAGTTTTTACTTCGCTTTACCACTGATTCTCGTAGAAAACTGTCTTATGGAAAATTTCTTCAGAAGATTTTTGAGTTTTACAAAGTACCCATCCTTGGTGTTTGTCCCAAAGAAACGTTTTCTTTTGCCTTTACTAAGGCTTATTTTGAGCGCAAGAATCTTGTCTTTAGGGATAATATGTGGGCTTATAAGGGGGCCACATCTAATGAACCCAGATCTAAGGCTGCACATGATCCCCTTCACACTCCATCCTCTGTTGCACTGACTTCTATTCATCCTAGGAAGACTGCCACTAAGGCATCTTCTTCTTCAAATTTTGAAGTGGTTGAGCTCCTTCAAGATCTTAAACAACATGGTCTCATGCTCACCATGTCATCCGAACAACAAGCAGACTTTCTGGATAAAAAGAATCTTCTCTTTCCCCCACCTGTGGTTGAGGAAGTTCCTCATGGCAAAGAGCCACGCTCTACTGATCCCAGTTCATCAGCTCCTATTCGCTCTATGAGTCCTGCTCCCATCGACCTCACCTCTACTCCCGTGGCACCTCATGATCCTTCCACATCTGACAAAGGCAAGAAACCAGTTGATGAAGATGCTGAAGATAATGAAGACACTGAGGAGGAGGATCTCTCTCAGTATCTGCTTACTCGAAGGATGTCTGGGTCCTCTTAGTTTACCATTTAGGATCACTAGACCTATTAGGATCATTTGCATTCTATTTGATTGTTTTTTATTTGCTGGATGTTAGATGGCTGCCTCGGACTTTTTTTGTTTCTTTGATTCTGGTGCTTGTAATGTTCAAAACTGGATATGTGGATGTAATGTTTGTGATGCTCGTAAGCTATTTTGTTATGAATGTTTAGTTCTTTTTCATGTTACTGGTTCTTGTAATGTCTCTTTGCCTTTTGACTTTTGTGATGACAAAAAGGGGGAGAGATATGAAGATATGAATATGGATATGTGCGGGATGCGTTGAATTGGCTGGACAGCTGGTAAAATGTCGGTTGCTTAACTGTTTTTGGATGATTGAATAAATCTGTCAAGTAGCCAAGTGAGGGGGAGTTTTTTAATTTTTGTTCTACGATTGACTAAGTAAGAGGGAGCTTTTGTCAAATGAGAAAGGGGGAGCCTATTTGTAATCATCAAATTTCATTTCAAACCATTGTTTTGTCATCATCAAAAAGGGGGAGAATGTTATTCTTGATTTTGATGATCACAAAGCACTTTGAAATGTTTATCTAATTCTCTTCAAATATAAGTGTTTTGTTTTTTAGAGAATCAGGTACAAAGGTGTCAAGGAAAGAAAATCAACCAAAAGAAGAAGCAAAAACAGGGCACTCATGTTGGACGTCCGAAAGGAAGCTGTTGGACGTCCGAAAGGATGAAGAACATCAAGAAGGAAACTCTGTCGGATGCTTGTGAGGAAGCATCGGACGTCTGGGAGGATCGGATACACGCTTCGGATGCACATCGATCGCGTCGGACGTCCGAAAAATTTCGCAAAGTTCTGATGACTCTCTGACGACGTTCGGACGCAGAAACTCTCGGACGATAAAATCCCATTGGACGTCCGAACGACAACTTGGCTGATTTTCGGACGATGGGATCGGACGATGATTAAGCTGTCGGACGTCCGACAGCCCCAACGGCTAGCTGACTCTTCATCTGCCTTCTATCCGTTTGAAGTATTAATGAAACCCATTTTTGGTCCCCTTTAAATACAAACAATTCTGAACCAGAGAGTGACTTTTGCACACTTCGTTTACAAGATCTCAAGAGATATTTTAGCTAGAAAATAGTCTCCTAAGCAAGATTTGTTCTCCAAATAGTGTGAAGTTCTTGTAAGCACTTCTCTTGTGTTTGAAATTTTCAATAGTGTAGCTTTGTTGAGGGTTATCTCAGTGATAGTAAAACTTCCTAACTTGACTAAGTGAGGCTTGGGGCAAGGAGGAAGTGATCCCTCCATTGTACATTGAGTTGATTATTTTTCATGAAAGAGAAGGTGCTCATCTTTGTGATTGGTCTTTAAATTTGAGGAAAGCTTGGTAGACAATCGGTTTGATACTCTATCTTATTCCTTTTGTTTAATAAAATTCTCATTGCTTATATACACTCTTATTTCTGATCAACATTGCTCTCTTCTTTAAATTTACTTGGCTGATCACTACTAGAAAAGAAGGTAAATTTTTATTAAAGAAAAAGTGCATAAACTCAACAAAGTATTTTTAATCAACCTAATTCACCCTCCTCTTAGGTTGTCTTTTGGCCTTACAAGGCTGGCCGGCTATCTTTGGAGAGGAGAGAGACCGTGGGTTGATCTAATTTGGCTTCCAAGAGAAGCTTCATTTGTGTGGCCCATAATTGTGCAAAAGTCAACTCTCACTAGTGCGCGTACGCGCGCGATTCGGGCTGATTCCTTTCGCATTTGTTTCACTAGTGCACTTATATTCATATAAATATTATTCACTCTTAATTGTCCCAAAATAATGGTTCAAAGTCCCTCAATTAAGCGCGCCCATGAAAATGCGTATTTCCAATTTAGGCGCGATAAAATGAAACCTTCAAGAAATTTTTGTAACGATCGTACCACTAACTATCACTTGAGTACTTAAACCTAAAATTACATATTTTAGGACCATTGTACATGTCTCCAAGTTTTCGAGCTTATTGTACTCCCAATTGGCTAAAGTTTCAGACACGTTTTCACTATTTTCATTAATCGAGCTTCCAAGAAATTAATTTTTGAAACGAGTCACTTTAAAAATATAATGAAGTCATAACTCCATGTATTTAAGTCTAATAAGGCTACAAAATAATAATCGAAGCAAATATCCGAATAAATAATTAAATGAACCAAAAATAGAAGTCGAAAAGTAATAATTTTTACGAGTCCTCACAAAGGCAGCTACCTATAGGCATCATCAAGTCTGCTAGCTTAACAATTAAAGCAAGAAAAATAGATTCCTCAAGTCCTCTACCTAGTTTCATGCTTAGGGTTCAAACCCTTGCAAATCCAACCGTAAATCCTGTATTAAATGGAGAGATTAGAAGAGTTGATGGTTACCTCCTTACTCCTTGAAGAAACCAGAAATTTCACCACAAAAACCTCTAAGAAATCCCTCAAGATGAAACCTTTCTCCAAACTCAAGCTAATCTCCAAGTGGTTTTGGAGTTGGGTGATGAATTTCAAGTGGAATTGAAGCCAAAAATTGAACAAGATGAAGAACCTTTTCTTCCTTCCTTCCTCTTGAGGTTTGGCCGAAACTATGGAATGAGGAGAGAGAGAGTTGTGTGTTGTGAAGCTTCCTTTGGAAGCTTAAGGAATTTGTGGCCAAAAGTGGTACAAAATTCAACTAGGAATAGTGTCGCGCGCAGGTGTCGTACCATTGTTTTCTCTCTTGTTTGTTACACTTGTGCACTAAACCTCCAATGTAATTCCTTTAACACTATAATTATTCACTCTTAGTAGTCTAGTATAAGTTTCTTAAATCTCCATTTAACCGTTTGATGCGAAGTACGAGAACTTTCGATTCGCGCGCGATAAAACGAAATTTTAAATGATTCATGTAACGATAATATAATTAACCAATACTAGGGTAAATAATCATAAAAATAATTATTTTAAGAATAAAAACATGAGTTCTCACAAATTTCATGATGATTTTAAGCTCAATTTTGCTCAAAATGCTCTATAAGACTCTAAGCTATAAGTATGTGTTGGATTTGAACCAAAAATCATGAGCTTAAGTGGGCAGATTGAGTCAAGTGTTTCTGAAAATATTTCCCGCAGGAGACTTTGAACAGTCTTGGGAAATCTATTATATCTTGGTGTAAAAAAATTCGAATTGAGTCCAGTTTCTTTCATTCGAAACTAGACTCATATTTCTTTTAATTTGTGTAAAATTCATGGTTTGGTTCACTTTCTATAAATACCAGCAAAATTTCAAAGTGGGCTAAAAAATGAAGGCTGTCCTATTTTTGCGCTTAGTTGAGCAGTGAATTGAGACTGAGATTTGACTAATTTATGGGTTGAATTTCATGAAGGTGTCTTCTAGAGAGTTGTAGACTTTTGAATCTATTTTCTAAAGGTAGAAGATTTATGATTTTTGGACTTACAAAACTCAAGTTATGACTTTTCAAAGAGCGTTACAAAAATGGGAATTTTTCTTTTGAAATGAGAAACTACTTGGAAGGGTCTTGGAAACATTTTCTGATTTTGAAACCTAACTCTCTCGATTACTTGCACTCTATTTTATACTTGGATCATGGATTTACTATGTATATGAGTTTTCTCTTAATTTGAACAAGAAAACTTGATATTTGGATCAAGAACTAGAGGTTTAAATCTTGAAAGTTATTAGGCCTTTTAAATGTGTTTTTAGTGGTGAACTCTCATGGTTCACTCAAGCACCAAATTTGATCTCAAGATTTGGAAGTGATAATTTTGCATTTAAAAGTGAAATTTTGCTGAATATAGCTTGCTAATCAATTGCTCTCGAATGTGCTTTTAAAAGGAGTAACAAGTTGGAATTTAAAAGGGGTGAAAAGTGGAGCGTCATGCCAAGAGTTTTGTGGGAAAATCTCACATGCTTGATGTTCAAAACTTGGAGGATTT